>NC_083469.1:257500-270000 GCF_030014155.1 Tachysurus vachellii
CACATACATAAGTAGTCATTTATAAACTCACACACAAACACACACACACACACACACAAGCACCCACACACACACACACACACACACATACACACACACACAAACACACATAAACACACACACACTCACACAAACACACACACACACAAACACACACACACACTCACACAAACACACACAAACACACACACTCACACAAACACACACAAACATACTCACACAAACACACACATAAACACACACACAAACACACACACAAACACACATAAACACACACACACACAAACAACACACAAACACACACTCACACAAACACACACAAACACAGATACACACACTTACACACTCACACACATAAACACACACACATAAACACACACACTCACACACACAATCCTCACCGTCTGTCACAGCAGTCTGCCTTCCCGTCTGCTCCGGTCAGGTGATCAGATTCAGGGCTGTTGATTCGTCGATACCTGAGGGGTGGTATTTGAGCCCCAGGGGACTCTTGGTCACCGGGTCTTGAAGAAACATGCTCCGCCCCTTCCACTTGCTCCTCCTCCTCTGCAGTTACCTGGGTCTGATACAGAACATTACCGCTATGTTTAAATAAATAAACACTAAATAATATTTACAGCATTTAGATTTACAGCATTTACAGACACACTTATCCGGGATGTGGTAGCTCAGTGGTTAAGGTGTTGGGCTACTGATCGGAAGGTCATGGGTTCGAACCCCAGGTCCACCAAGCTGCTGGGCCCCTGAGCAAGGCCCTTAACCCTCAGTTGCTCAGTTGTAAGTCACTCTGGATAAGGGTGTCTGCTAAATGCCATAAATGTAAATGTAAATGTTATCCAGAGCAACTTACATTTTTATCTCATTTTGTTTATTTGTTTTACAACTGAGCAATTGAGGGTTAAGGGCCTTGCTCAGAGGCCCAGCAGTGGCAACCTGGTGGACATGGGAATCAAACTCACAACTTCCGATTGGTAGTCCAGCACCTTAACCACTAGGCTACCACATCCCCCAATAACAATGACTTAATTAATACATTTACTACAAATGAGTCATGAATACCTGCTTCATGACTAAAATAAAGCTAAAGAAAAAAGGTTTTGTGGAAAATCTTATAAAGATGAGTTTTAAGAGGTTGCACAGTGAGGCATCTCTCTAAAAGTGATCTCACACCTTACTGATGCTGATCCTGAGTTTGTTGCGATTGAAGTCAGTGTCATCCCATGCCTCTCCACCAGGGGGCACCAGAGCCACCTCGCCAGGCCTTATGGGTAACGGCACGGGCGGGGCGTTTTCCTGATCACTCAGGTGCTCATCCTGAAGCACGTCATCCGTGTTCTCCCTCGCTAACTCTCCAGGAACTGGCGTCACATTCACCACGCTGCAGAAACGTAATACACACAATTAAATACTGAAGACAGTGATGTATCTCAGGGACTGGAGAATAATATAAACCCAGTATAAACCAGGATATAAACCCAGCATAAACTAGGACATAAACCCAGTAATCACCAGGACTTAAGCCCAGTATAAACCGAGTATAAACAGAGTATAAACCCAGTATAAACTAGGAAATATGTCGGGACTTTGGCCACTTTGGCCACGTGCATTTGTTTATGTTCCTTGTCACGTGTCTGCCCCGCCTTTGTCTGCTCCTGCTAATCTACTGTTGTTTTGTCCTGTCTCTAGTCCATGTCATGTTTCGTGTTTTTTGTTATTAAACCCCGTTTATTTTTGCCATCCTGCATTTGGGTCTGTTTTATACCGTGTTCGTGACAACATAAGCCCGGTAATCACCAGTACATAAACCCAGTATAAACCAGGACATAAACCCAGTATAAACCCAGTATAAACCAGGACATAAGCCCAGTAATCACCAGGACATAAACCCAGTATAAACCCAGTATAAACCCAGTATAAGCCCAGTATAAACCCAGTATAAACCAGGACATAAACCCAGTATAAACCAGGACATAAGCCCAGTATAAACCAGGACATAAACCCAGTATAAACCCAGTATAAACCCAGTATAAACCAGGACATAAGCCCAGTATAAACCCAGTATAAACCAGGACATAAGCCCAGTAATCACCAGGACATAAACCCAGTATAAACCCAGTATAAACGCAGTATAAGCCCAGTATAAATGCAGTATAAACCAGGACATAAACCCAGTATAAACCAGTACATAAGCCCAGTAATCACTAGGGCATAAACCCAGTATAAACCAGTACATAAGCCCAGTATAAAACAGTACATAAACCCAGTATAAACCAGTACATAAACCCAGTATAAACCAGGACAGAAACCCAGTATGAACTAGGACATAAACCCAGTATAAACCAGGACATAAGCCCAGTATAAACCAGTACATAAGCCCAGTATAAACCCAGTATAAACACAGTATAAACCAGTACATAAACCCAGTATAAACCAGGACATAAACCCAGTATAAACCAGTACATAAACCCAGTAATCACCAGGACATAAACCCAGTATAAACCAGGACATAAGCCCAGTATAAACCAGGACATAAGCCCAGTATAAACCCAGTATAAACCAGGACATAAGCCCAGTAATCACCAGTACATAAGCCCAGTAATCACTAGGGCATAAACCCAGTATAAACCAGTACATAAGCCCAGTATAAACCCAGTATAAAACAGTACATAAACCCAGTATAAACCAGTACATAAACCCAGTATAAACCAGGACAGAAACCCAGTATGAACTAGGACATAAACCCAGTATAAACCAGGACATAAGCCCAGTATAAACCAGTACATAAGCCCAGTATAAACCCAGTATAAACACAGTATAAACCAGTACATAAACCCAGTATAAACCAGTACATAAACCCAGTAATCACCAGGACATAAACCCAGTATAAACCAGGACATAAGCCCAGTAATCACTAGGACATAAACCCAGTATAAACCAGGACATAAACCCAGTATAAACCAGGACATAAGCCCAGTAATCACTAGGACATAAACCCAGTATAAACCAGGACATAAGCCCAGTAATCACTAGGACATAAACCCAGTATAAACCAGTACATAAACCCAGTATAAACCAGGACATAAACCCAGTATAAACCCAGTATAAACCAGGACATAAACCCAGTATAAACCCAGTATAGTAGAACAATAAACGTGTCATATGCCAAAGGTTCACGTGTCCTGAGGTGAAACACATTTAAAGCCCAGCTTCTCACAGCTCTCAGAGATAAACATTTTATTTTAAACTTTAAATGTTATTTAAATACAAATAAACTGAATTGAATTGAACTGAGACAATGTGTGTGTATGCGTCTTTGTGTCTGTCGGTGTGGGTGTGTGTGTGTGTGTCTGTGTGTGTGTTTACCCAACTATCGCTGCAGTCTGCCGTGTGTTTTGTTGAGGAGGCGTGGCCATGCTGTTTGACGCCAAATCAGTTCCCGATTTCTCCCAATCAAACGGCTCGTTTTCTGTAATCACTTTCTTCTTCATGCTGTTCTCAAACACTGACATCAACAACTACAGGGGTGAGGGGGAGGGGAGGGGGAGGGGGAGGGGGAGGGGAGGGGGGTATTAACACTCTAAACAGTAATACATGTAAGTATATATCTTATCTGTCACTATGTCACTAAGATCTGAGGTGTGTTTGTGTTTGTGGAGATGATCTGAGGTGTGTTTGTGGAGATGATCTGAGGTGTGTTTGTGTTTGTGGAGATGATCTGAGGTGTGTTTGTGTTTGTGGAGAAGATCTGAGGTGTGTTTGTGGAGGTGATCTGAGGTGTGTTTGTGGAGATGATCTGAGGTGTGTTTGTGGAGATGATCTGAGGTGTGTTTGTGGAGATCTGAGGTGTGTTTGTGGAGATGATCTGAAGTGTGATGATCTGAGGTGTGTTTGTGGAGAATGATCTGAGGTGTGTTTGTGAGATGATCTGAGTGTGTTTGTGAGATGATCTGATGGTGTGTTTGTTGGGAGATGATCTGAGGTGTGTTTGTGGGAGATGATCTTGAGGTGTGTTTGTGGAGATGATCTGAGGTGTGTTTGGTTTTGAGATGATCTGAGGTGTGTTTGTGTTGTGGAGATGATCTGAGGTGTTTGTGTAGATCTGAGGTGTGTTTGTGGAGATGATCTGAAGTGTGTTTGTGGAGATGATCTGAGGTGTGTTTGTGTTGTGGAGATGATCTGAGGTGTGTTTGTGGAGATGATCTGAGGTGTTTTTGTTGTGGAGATGATCTGAGGTTGTTGTTTTGTGGAGATGATCTGAGTGTTTGTGGAGTATCTGAGTGTTTGTGTTTGTGGAGATGATCTGAGGTGTGTTTGTGGAGATGATCTGAGGTGTGTTTGTGGAGATGATCTGAGGTGTGTTTGTGGAGATGATCTGAGGTGTGTTTGTGTTTGTGGAGATGATCTGAGGTGTGTTTGTGTTTGTGGAGATGATCTGAGGTGTGTTTGTGGAGGTGATCTGAGGTGTGTTTGTGGAGATGATCTGAGGTGTGTTTGTGGAGGTGATCTGAGGTGTGTTTGTGTTTGTGGAGATGATCTGAGGTGTGTTTGTATTTGTGGAGATGATCTGAGGTGTGTTTGTGAGATGATCTGAGGTGTGTTGTGTTTGTGGAGATGATCTGAGGTGTGTTTGTGGAGATGATCTGAGGTGTGTTTGTGGAGATCTGAGGTGTGTTTGTGGAGATGATCTGAAGTGTGTTTGTGGAGATGATCTGAGGTGTGTTTGTGGAGATGATCTGAGGTGTGTTTGTGGAGATGATCTGAGGGTGTTTGTGTTTGTGGAGATGATCTGAGTGTGTTTGTGTTTTGTGGAGATGATCTGAGGTGTGTTTGTGGAGATGATCTGAGGTGTGTTTGTGTTTGTGGAGATGATCTGAGGTGTGTTTGTGGAGATGATCTGAGGTGTGTTTGTGGAGATGATCTGAGGTGTGTTTGTGGAGATGATCTGAGGTGTGTTTGTGTTTGTGGAGATGATCTGAGGTGTGTTTGTGTTTGTGGAGATGATCTGAGGTGTGTTTGTGGAGATGATCTGAGGTGTGTTTGTGTTTGTGGAGATGATCTGAGGTGTGTTTGTGTTTGTGGAGATGATCTGAGGTGTGTTTGTGGAGATGATCTGAGGTGTGTTTGTGTTTCTGGAGAAGATCTGAGGTGTGTTTGTGGAGATGATCTGAGGTGTGTTTGTGGAGATCTGAGGTGTGTTTGTGGAGATGATCTGAGGTGTGTTTGTGGAGATGATCTGAGGTGTGTTTGTGTTTGTGGAGAAGATCTGAGGTGTGTTTGTGGAGATGATCTGAGGTGTGTTTGTGGAGATGATCTGAGGTGTGTTTGTGTTTGTGGAGATGATCTGAGGTGTGTTTGTGGAGATGATCTGAGTTGTGTTTGTGGAGATGATCTGAGGTGTGTTTGTGTTTGTGGAGATGATCTGAGGTGTGTTTGTGTTTGTGGAGATGATCTGAGGTGTGTTTGTGTTTGTGGAGATGATCTGAGGTGTGTTTGTGGAGATGATCTGAGGTGTGTTTGTGTTTGTGGAGATGATCTGAGGTGTGTTTGTGGAGATGATCTGAGGTGTGTTTGTGTTTGTGGAGATGATCTGAGGTGTGTTTGTGGAGATGATCTGAGGTGTGTTTGTGTTTGTGGAGATGATCTGAGGTGTGTTTGTGTTTGTGGAGATGATCTGAGGTGTGTTTGTGGAGGTGATCTGAGGTGTGTTTGTGTTTGTGGAGATGATCTGAGGTGTGTTTGTGGAGATGATCTGAGGTGTGTTTGTATTTGTGGAGATGATCTGAGGTGTGTTTGTATTTGTGGAGATGATCTGAGGTGTGTTTGTGTTTGTGGAGATGATCTGAGGTGTGTTTGTGAGATGATCTGAGGTGTGTTTGTGGAGATGATCTGAGGTGTGTTTGTGGAGATGATCTGAGGTGTGTTTGTGGAGATCTGAGGTGTGTTTGTGGAGATGATCTGAAGTGTGTTTGTGGAGATGATCTGAGGTGTGTTTGTGGAGATGATCTGAGGTGTGTTTGTGGAGATGATCTGAGGTGTGTTTGTGTTTGTGGAGATGATCTGAGGTGTGTTTGTGTTTGTGGAGATGATCTGAGGTGTGTTTGTGGAGATGATCTGAGGTGTGTTTGTGTTTGTGGAGATGATCTGAGGTGTGTTTGTGGAGATGATCTGAGGTGTGTTTGTGTTTGTGGAGATGATCTGAGGTGTGTTTGTGGAGATGATCTGAGGTGTGTTTGTGTTTGTGGAGATGATCTGAGGTGTGTTTGTGTTTGTGGAGATGATCTGAGGTGTGTTTGTGGAGGTGATCTGAGGTGTGTTTGTGTTTGTGGAGATGATCTGAGGTGTGTTTGTGGAGATGATCTGAGGTGTGTTTGTGTTTGTGGAGATGATCTGAGGTGTGTTTGTATTTGTGGAGATGATCTGAGGTGTGTTTGTGTTTGTGGAGATGATCTGAGGTGTGTTTGTGAGATGATCTGAGGTGTGTTTGTGGAGATGATCTGAGGTGTGTTTGTGGAGATGATCTGAGGTGTGTTTGTGTTTGTGGAGATGATCTGAGGTGTGTTTGTGGAGGTGATCTGAGGTGTGTTTGTGGAGATGATCTGAGGTGTGTTTGTGAGATGATCTGAGGTGTGTTTGTGGAGATGATCTGAGGTGTGTTTGTGGAGATGATCTGAGGTGTGTTTGTGAGATGATCTGAGGTGTGTTTGTGGAGATGATCTGAGGTGTGTTGTGTTTGTGGAGATGATCTGAGGTGTGTTTGTGTGGAGATGATCTGAGGTGTGTTTGTGGAGATGATCTGAGGTGTGTTGTGTTGTGGAGATGATCTGAGGTGTGTTTGTGAAGATGATCTGAGGTGTGTTTGTGGAGATGATCTGAGGTGTGTTTGTGTTTGCTGGCGAAGATCTGAGGTGTGTTTGTGGAGATGATCTGAGGTGTGTTTGTGATTGAGTTTGTGGAGATGATCTGAGGTGTGTTTGTGGAGATGATCTGAGGTGTGTTTGTGTTTGTGGAGAAGATCTGAGGTGTGTTTGTGGAGATGATCTGAGGTGTGTTTGTGGAGATGATCTGAGGTGTGTTTGTGTTTGTGGAGATGATCTGAGGTGTGTTTGTGGAGATGATCTGAGGTGTGTTTGTGTTTGTGGAGATGATCTGAGGTGTGTTTGTGGAGAAGATCTGAGGTGTGTTTGTGGAGATGATCTGAGGTGTGTTTGTGTTTGTGGAGATGATCTGAGGTGTGTTTGTGGAGATGATCTGAGGTGTGTTTGTGTTTGTGGAGATGATCTGAGGTGTGTTTGTGGAGATGATCTGAGGTGTGTTTGTAAAGAAGATCTGAGGTGTGTTTGTGGAGATGATCTGAGGTGTGTTTGTGTTTGTGGCGATGATCTGAGGTGTGTTTGTGGAGATGATCTGAGGTGTGTTTGTGTTTGTGGAGATGATCTGAGGTGTGTTTGTGGAGATGATCTGAGGTGTGTTTGTGTTTGTGGAGATGATCTGAGGTGTGTTTGTGGAGAAGATCTGAGGTGTGTTTGTGGAGATGATCTGAGGTGTGTTTGTGGAGATGATCTGAGGTGTGTTTGTGGAGATGATCTGAGGTGTGTTTGTGGAGATGATCTGAGGTGTGTTTGTGGAGATGATCTGAGGTGTGTTTGTAAAGAAGATCTGAGGTGTGTTTGTGGAGAAGATCTGAGGTGTGTTTGTGGAGATGATCTGAGGTGTGTTTGTGTTTGTGGAGATGATCTGAGGTGTGTTTGTGGCGATGATCTGAGGTGTGTTTGTGGAGATGATCTGAGGTGTGTTTGTGTTTGTGGAGATGATCTGAGGTGTGTTTGTGTTTGTGGAGATGATCTGAGGTGTGTTTGTGTTTGTGGAGATGATCTGAGGTGTGTTTGTGTTTGTGGAGATGATCTGAGGTGTGTTTGTGTTTGTGGAGATGATCTGAGGTGTGTTTGTGGAGATAATCTGAGGTGTGTTTACCTGGTAATCAGGTTTGGTGTAATAATCCAGGCTGATCACATGGTCCAGAAAAATATAAAACTCAGATGGCATGTGCTTCAACAGCATCTTGTGTTCATAACGCTCTTTAATCTGACCAACCTGCTCCTGTACTCACACACACACAACAATAATAATAATAATAAAACATTCAAAGCGAGTGTGTGTCAGGAGGTGTGGTCTGTGATTCTACATCAGACATCATTGTGTTCTGTAGATCAGACATCTGATCCTTCATTAAGAGTGTTTAATATCTGATTTGTGTGATTTGTCCTCACTTTGTCTTTGATCTTCCTCCATGGTAACTGTCCCACTGTAAACTCCACCAGCATGTAGAACAAGGACCACAGATCATCATGACGTCCCATTTCCTGTTCCATCACAGTAAACACTTTATTATATTATTATGTTTTATTAAACAAAATAATACAGTTAACCTTATTATTAGTTATTAATATTAATACATGTAAATTATTAATCTGGTAAACAGATTAACTACAAATTTTGTTTGATTTAATATGTGAAGGTTGTTAAAAACATCAGGTGTTAATGTTAATAATGTGTTAATAAAATGTTAGTGTAAGTAGTGATGTGATTCTCACTTTGTTCTTGTGAGCGTTGACTGAAGCGTAACGCACCGTTCCCCGAAATCCTGCCACTGTCCTCGGCTAGAGAAAAAAACAGAGTTTACACTTACACACAAGCACAAGTGTGTGTTAGATAATTAACACAAATCAGTCTTTTGTGTTAATTACTGTTAAAACAGTTTTTATCAAAAGTGAAATATAAATAAGGTCTTTGTTACTGCAATAATATAAACATAAGGTTGTGAAATTCTGTAAGTTATTAAAAAAATCACTGAATATCAGACACATGAGAGAGAGACAAGATAAATGTGGGAGTGTTTAGGTTCCCTACTGCATATCAAACTGAACACTACTGCTTCTACTGGTTGTAGGTGAGGGTGAGGTGAGTAAAGTGTTGAGAGAAGAAAGCAGGTGAAACACTCACACTCTAACAGCTGATATGGGAATGAGGATCTTACACACGGGGAAAAACATGCGCTTCCAACATAAAGGCCAAAAACTGCAAAATATAAAACAATAAAATGCAGAAAAAACATAAAAGAGAAAATAATGTGAACATAAAGTACACCGATGACGTGAAAATAAACAACATGTTAAATAAATATGTAATAAAAACTTAAATCCAGAGTGAGATGTTTCATATATTTATGATATTTAAAATGAAAATCATCACAGAGAAAGAAATCAAATCAAAATGAAACAGTCTCTGATTCTCAGTCACAGGGTTTAACTGGACAGTTTGGAGACACAGACACTTAAAGTGATGTAGTTTGTAGATAAAAACCTTAAATTGTATATTTTTATGATACTGTTAGAGTCTGGAGATTCAACAGGTGTAAATCAGAGTATTAGGGTGGGGGTAAAACCTCTGGAGGGGCAGAAGAAAGATTTTTAATTCAGTTTGGCCACAAAACACATTTACACACAACCTTAATAAAAGCTGACAGGTGAGGCTCAGTGTAATTAACACACACACACATGCACACTCCTGTTCTGTGATGTCTGTGATGTATAACACACACCTGTGCTGTGAGGTCTGTGATGAATAACACACACACCTGTGCTGTGAGGTCGGTGATGTATAACACACGTCTGTGCTGTAAGGTCTGTGATGTATAACACACACACACATGTGCTGTAATGTCTGTGATGTATAACACACACACACACACACACACACACACACTCCTTTGCTGTGATGTCTGTGATGTATAACACACACCTGTGCTGTAAGGTCTGTGATGTATAACACACACACACACACACACACACACACACACTCCTTTGCTGTGAGGTCTGTGATGTATAACACACACACACACACCTGTGCTGTGAGGTCTGTGATGTATAACACACACTCCTGTGCTGTGAGGTCTGTGATGTTTAACACACACACCTGTGCTGTGAGGTCTGTGATGTATAACACACACTCCTGTGCTGTGAGGTCTGTGATGTATAACACACACCTGTGCTGTGAGGTCTGTGATGTATAACACACACACACCTGTGCTGTGAGGTCTGTGATGTATAACACACACACCTGTGCTGTGAGGTCTGTGATGTATAACACACACACCTGTGCTGTGAGGTCTGTGATGTATAACACACACACACCTGTGCTGTGAGGTCTGTGATGTATAACACACACACACACCTGTGCTGTGAGGTCTGTGATGTATAACACACACACACACACCTGTGCTGTGAGGTCTGTGATGTATAACACACACACACACCTGTGCTGTGAGGTCTGTGATGTATAACACACACACACACCTGTGCTGTGAGGTCTGTGATGTATAACACACACACACCTGTGCTGTGAGGTCTGTGATGTATAACACACACACACACCTGTGCTGTGAGGTCTGTGATGTATAACACACACTCCTGTGCTGTGAGGTCTGTGATGTATAACACACACACACACCTGTGCTGTGAGGTCTGTGATGTTTAACACACACACCTGTGCTGTGAGGTCTGTGATGTATAACACACACACACCTGTGCTGTGAGGTCTGTGATGTATAACACACACACACACCTGTACTGTGAGGTCTGTGATGTATAACACACACACACACACACCTGTGCTGTGAGGTCTGTGATGTATAACACACACACACACCTGTGCTGTGAGGTCTGTGATGTATAACACACACACACACCTGTGCTGTGAGGTCTGTGATGTATAACACACACACACCTGTGCTGTGAGGTCTGTGATGTATAACACACACACACACCTGTGCTGTGAGGCCTGTGATGTATAACACACACACACACTCCTGTGCTGTGAGGTCTGTGATGTATAACACACACACACACTCCTGTGCTGTGAGGTCTGTGATGTTTAACACACACACCTGTGCTGTGAGGTCTGTGATGTATAACACACACACCTGTGCTGTGAGGTCTGTGATGTATAACACACACACACACACACACACCTGTGCTGTGAGGTCTGTGATGTATAACACACACCTGTGCTGTGAGGTCTGTGATGTTTAACACACACAGTCCTTTGCTGTGATGTCTGTGATGTTTAACACACACACACACCTGTGCTGTGAGGTCTGTGATGTTTAACACAGACACCTGTGCTGTAAGGTCTGTGATGTATAACACACACACACACACACACTCCTGTACTGTGAGGTCTGTGATGTATAACACACACACACACCTGTGCTGTGAGGTCTGTGATGTATAACACACACACACCTGTGCTGTGAGGTCTGTGATGTATAACACACACACACACCTGTACTGTGAGGTCTGTGATGTATAACACACACACACCTGTACTGTGAGGTCTGTGATGTATAACACACACACACACACACCTGTACTGTGAGGTCTGTGATGTATAACACACACACACACACCTGTGCTGTGAGGTCTGTGATGTATAACACACACACACTCCTGTGCTGTGAGGTCTGTGATGTTTAACACAGACACCTGTGCTGTGAGGTCTGTGATGAATAACACACACACACACACACACACCTGTACTGTGAGGTCTGTGATGTATAACACACACACACTCCTGTGCTGTGAGGTCTGTGATGTTTAACACACACACCTGTGCTGTGAGGTCTGTGATGTATAACACACACACACACACACACACCTGTACTGTGAGGTCTGTGATGTATAACACACACACACTCCTGTGCTGTGAGGTCTGTGATGTTTAACACACACACCTGTGCTGTGAGGTCTGTGATGTATAACACACACACACACACACACACCTGTGCTGTGAGGTCTGTGATGTATAACACACACACACACACACACCTGTACTGTGAGGTCTGTGATGTATAACACACACACACACACCTGTACTGTGAGGTCTGTGATGTATAACACACACACACTCCTGTGCTGTGAGGTCTGTGATGTTTAACACACACACCTGTGCTGTGAGGTCTGTGATGTATAACACACACACACACACACACACACACCTGTGCTGTGAGGTCTGTGATGTGGGGGATGTGGTAGCTCAGTGGTTAAGGTGTTGGGCTACTGATCGGAAGGTCAGGGGTTCGAACCCCGGGTTCGAACCCCAGGTCCACCAAGCTGCCACTGCTGGGCCCCTGAGCAAGGCCCTTAACCCTCAGGTGCTCAGTTGTAAGTCACTCTGGATAAGGGTGTCTGCTAAATGCCATAAATGTAAATGTAAATGTAAATGATGTATAACACACACACACACACACCTGTACTGTGAGGTCTGTGATGTATAACACACACACACACACCTGTACTGTGAGGTCTGTGATGTATAACACACACACACTCCTGTGCTGTGAGGTCTGTGATGTATAACACACACACACACACACACCTGTACTGTGAGGTCTGTGATGTATAACACACACACACTCCTGTGCTGTG
>NC_083469.1:275000-285000 GCF_030014155.1 Tachysurus vachellii
CACGTTCTCCCGAGTCAACAAGTCCAACGCTTCATAGATCTCCCCAAATCCCCCACCTCCAATCTTCTTTAACTACACACACACACACACACACACACACACACACACACAGATCCATGAGTAAGCAAACAGACACAGCACAATCAATTTCCATTTTCCAAGTTTCCATTTTAGACCTTCAGAGCATTTAATTTCTGTGGTCATCATTCAGAGTTGTGACTCAAGTCCAAAAGTTATGTCAGGGTCTACATGAGGAACGTTGCTGGTGTTCAGCTGCTAAGTGCATGAAGTTCACACCTCCAACTGTTGCCATATTTCTCCTGAGTAGGAGCTTTTGTGAGACTGAGTTCTATGCCAGAATCTAGAGCACTGCAATCAACACAAACACAGATAGAAAACTTGGTGATTAGATTGACTGGAGTCTCCATCACCTGGACAAAGCACTTACTGCAGATGAGAAATTAGTGCAGTAGAATATGGTTAATGGTGAAGATGTAACTAACTGCTAATTATTTTTTTTTTGTAGCTTTTTCCTCAGTTCCTTACTCGTATCTGCATGAGTTCTGTGACGTCGTCCCAGCACCATCTCCATCCTGGCCAATGTTTATGTACCTTAATTTCACTAGCGTGTCTTCTTCCCTCGTACACGGTAAGCAGAGCCATTTCCAGACATAACCGTGATCATTTACAACCCCATGAGAACACTGGACTGTAACAGGATGTGGCTCAGGGCTCTCCAATGTCCAGAAGCAGTCCTGAGTGGATGTATTTCCTCAGCTGATCTCTCACACATCACAAAGTAAAGCAGACTCGTATCTCATTCCTCACAGGCATCTGATTATTCTGCTACAACCGATCAGGATTTTGTGAGGCAGGCCACCTGACAACTTCAGAACAAACAATACATCCTCCATCCTGCCAGTAAACCACCTTTAATCATCATGTTCTGACTTCTACATCTTCTCCTCATCTACATCATCCACTGACAGACCTGCTCCACATATTGCAGTTTATACTCCTTCAGCTCTCACGTCCACCATCTTAATGACCAAGCACTGATGCACATGCTACTGAAACCTGCCTTTCACCATCAACTTTAAAAGATCTCCTCTGATATCTTCTCATCTGTAAACCTGCGAGTCTTCCTTGGCTAAAACTTGGTATTAGCTTCAGCAAAAAAAAATTAAAACAAGGCTGAAAGAAACGGCTCCTAAAACATCATTCAGCAGATTAATACAGGCATCAGAATCTTTGTGTTCCTCCTTCTCTTTTAAGGCTGGGCGATACGGCTGAAAACTGTATCACGATATCAGTGTTACATATCGGTCGATATCGATAATTATTGATATTTTTTATGGCTCATTTAAAATAAGGACCAGAATAAAAATCTATTACATTTAAACCTTTTTATTTTAAACTTAACCTTCCTCTGATCGTAATCCATCAGTTATTAAGACAGAAATGTCAACAAGCAGGAAAACTCACATAATTATAATGTAAACATGAGTCTAAAGTCACAATGAACACTTAACTGTTATCTCTTAACGTTTAAGGTGCAAAATGAAAGAAATTGTAAGAAATGCTTAATAAAGTTTAATAAAATAGTGCAAAGTGTTAAATATAAACATAGAGAAACATTGGTGTGACTACGGTCAGACTTATAAAACCCAAAACACTTCCATACTGGTGAGCTGACGTTTCCTCGTTTATTTACAATTTCCTCGCTCGTTGCGGCTCATTTTCTGCTCATCAGTCACCGGTTACTGAAGAGGAATCCAGCAGACCTGCACGAGACACCTGTATGGTGCAACCAAACATGATACTGTTACATGATTGGCTGTTAGTGTGTCACTCCCAACGTTGCTAGGTTACCAGAGAGTGAGCGCCTTTGTTAGTGCAACCAAACATGCTTCGCAACCTCTGTTTTCTTCCGACGAAGAATAAAAAATATCGGACGTTTTATCGAACACATTTTTATTGATATCGATCACTTGTCTATCGCGATACATATCGTTATCTTTTATCGCCCAGCCCTATTCTCTTTACAGAAATCCATCTACATTCAATCCCATGTAGAAACCCACAGCCTGGGGCAATAATCAGAAGCTCAGCTCCAAGTGAACTAGTGGATATTGCCAATAAACCCAGATTGCAGACCGGTCTGATCAGTGAACATCTCGCACATATACAAAAATCTTAATGATCCACTTTTTAATAGTGTTTAATGGCAGCATCCAAAGATGACACACAGAAAGCAGTTGAAAGACCAAGTGACCCATTTTATAGAAGCATGACCCAGATTCAGCATTTATAACCAGGAACAGATCCAAACAAAACAAAAAGACGACGTTATTCAGGAGCGGATCAGGATCTGCTGTTACATCATGATGTTCATGCAGGAGTTCATGCAGGAGTACTCACCACTTTCCAGCGCTCTTTGACCATGCAGTTTTGGGGCAGGATGTCCACCTGCTCTCCTGCACCGTTCATGTTTTCGTCACAGTCGACTCCTACACGCTGCATCAGCCGTCCAGATCGTCACACAATCCTGCCATTCACCTAAACAGCACATTAACCATGTTAACATCAGCGTCTATCACACATCAGGGTAATAAACCACGTTAGCAGAGATGCTACATTGGGCTTCGGACGGGCTTCGGGAAGCTGATGATTAGTTTTATGTTCTGTTTGATTCTGACTTTATGTATTTATTAAAGTTACAGCTGCTGAAGTGTTTATCATTCGGTTTGTAAGCTGATTGGTTGATTACTGACTCGACAGGAGGATGTGTGTTCTCTGATCATCAGTGTGACCAGACTGCACATCGGGGAAAAAAACACACAACTAAAGAAATCATTTAACTGAATTAGCTCAGCTGAGTTAAATCAATGCAAATATTCATCTCTGCTGCACAGAAGAGTCAAGTCTCTGCAGGACAGAAGTGACTCAGGGAAAGTGGGTGAAATTATTTTTAGCTGTTGCGTAAACACACGACTGATTTAACAGACTGGAGCGAAACAGAAGCGTTTCTGAATGTAAACACGGTTTTGAGCTGATTTCTTTCTAAGTGTTGAAGATAGAGGGAAGAAGCTGTGTCTCATATGCAGATATTATATAAATATGAAACACAGACAGACAGACAGACAGACAGACAGACAGACAGACAGACAGACAGACAGATAGATAGATAGATAGATAGATAGATAGATAGATAGATAGATTATTAATCCATACTTGGGAAAAAGGTGTGAGATGTTGTCCATGATGATCGTGTGATTAAATGTGGTTAGATTCTAATCTCTCTGCAAGCGTGAGTTCATACGGAAGGACACACTCACACACACACACACACACACACACACACACACACACACACACACACACACACACACACACACATACACACACACACACACACACACTCTCACACTCAGGCCTCGAGTACGATCACTGCGTTTTCACCTCACAAAGAACCACACCCAAGAGAAGAACACAGAGTTCCACACAGCGTGAGAGAACACACACTAACAGGACTGAAATCCCTTCTCACTTAAACACTGATCAATAAAGACAACAGGAAGTGTGTATATTAACATCATACACAATCATGACATTCATCATCAGGGTTGATTAATTATTATCAAAATATGGAGTTCCCAGAAAATCTAAATCTTATTAAAAGGCTTCTTCAATGGGAATAAATACAAACACATTTAAATATAAGTCTAATATTAATCTTGAATTTTTGTATTATATTAATCTTTATATTAAAAGTTTTGTATTTATGTTTCTTATATTTCTGTAAAGCTGCTTTGAGAAAAATGTCGATTGTTAAAATCGCAATACAAATAAATTAAATTTGACTTTGAAATAAAACAGCATTCCTCTAAGACCCTGAGCTACACAGAACACAGAGCTACATCAAACAACACACAACAAAGTTTTAGTGCAAACATGCACAAGACAGTACAACACACTAACATTGGACTGAGGCCACGCCTCCTTCACAGAGACTGACAGGTACAGAGGCCACGCCTCCTTCACAGAGACTGACAGGTACACTGCAGTGTTCTTTAGTGAGTGTGTTTGAGGATTATATTTAGATAAGTGTGTAGAGGTGAATAATGGATGAAGATGTTTAACACAGATGGAGATTTCTCAAGTGCTCAGTCTCTCTCTGTGTGTCTGTGTGTCTCTCTGTGTGTCTGTGTGTCTCTTTGTGTGTCTCTGTGTCTCTTTGTGTGTGTCTGTGTGTGTCTCTGTGTGTGTCTCTGTGTCTCTGTGTGTGTCTCTGGGTCTCTCTGAGTGTCTCTATGTGTGTGTCTCTGTGTGTGTCTCTGTGTCTCTTTGTGTGTGTCTGTGTGTGTCTCTGTGTGTGTCTCTGTGTCTCTGTGTGTGTCTCTGGGTCTCTCTGAGTGTCTCTATGTGTGTGTCTCTGTGTGTGTCTCTGTGTCTCTTTGAGTGTCTCTATGTGTGGGTCTCTGCGTGTCTCTGTGTGTCTCTCTGCGTGTCTCTCTCTCCTCTACAGAGGGATCAGATATCACACTGTGGGAGTCTAAACTCCTGCTGTATTCTCTCTACTTCACCACATACATTTATCTAGAGTAACAGACCAAGGTGTTACCATTTAATTCAGTACTGTAGAGATTACACCTGCATCACATCACACCTCCTGACATGATGCTGTAGGCTTTAAGAAACAGAAACTCAATTTTTATTTTCAATTCCCACTGAAGTGTGTGTGGTGCTTCATAAGCATTAAATGTAACTATAAATAGATGAAAAGTATGATGTGTGATTCTGTATCAAATAAAATTATAACTGGTGTCAAAGTCAAACAGTACAGAGCAGAAAAGTCTGTCAGGATTGTTCAGTAACCCATTCTAAAGATCATAAATTCTTCCCTTTGCACTGGCTGTGTGCTGAAATCTTTAAGCTAGCGGTTATCAAACCTCTGATTAAAAATCCTGACCTCATCCCAACCCAGCTGTCCAACTATAGGCCAATATCAAACCTCCCCTTTATCTCTAACATCCTAGAAAAGGTTGTAGCTCAGCAGTTATGTTCAGACCTACATAGGAATAATATTCATGAACTGTATCAGTCAGGATTTAGGCCTCATCATAGCACAGAGACGGCGCTGGTTAAAGTGGTAAATGACCTGTTACTGGTCTCTGATCAGGGTTGTGTCTCTTTGCTGGTGTTACTTGATCTTAGTGCAGCTTTTGATACCATTGATCATTCTATACTACTTGATATTCTAGAACATGTTGTTGGTGTTAAAGCGACAGATCTCTCCTGGATCAGGTCTTATTTGAGAGATCGATATCAGTTCGTAGACCCAAATGGTGACCACTCTAAACAAACTAAGGTAATGTTCGGTGTTCCACAAGGTTCTGTTTTAGGCCCATTGCTTTTCTCCCTATATATGTTACCACTTGGTGCAATTATTCGTATACATGGTATTAGCTTCCACTGTTACACTGATGACACACAGCTATATGTTTCAGCAGTCAGATTTAAGTCACCAGCTTAATAAGATTGAAGATTGTGTGAAGGACATTAGACAGTGGACGCTTACTAACTTCCTCCTGATTAACTCTGACACACAGAAGTTCTTGTACCAGGACCACAGACAGGCAGAAGTAAGCTTTCTGATTACAGAGTAACTCTGGATGGTCTTTCTATTACATCATGTGCAGCAGTAAAAGACCTCGGTGTGATTATTGATACCGGTCTCTCATTTGAAGCTCATATAAATAATACCACAATGTTAGCCTTCTTTCATCTCAGAAATATTGCTAAGATAAGAAATATGATGTCATTACATGATGCAGAAACACTAGTTCATGCATTTGTTACCTCTAGGTTGGATTATTGTAATGCTTTACTGTCTGGATGTTCCAGTAGGAGCATAAACAAGCTCCAGTTAGTCCAGAACACAGCAGCTAGAGTCCTAACTAGAACCAGAAGATATGAACACATCACCTCTATCTTATCCTCATTGTATTGGCTTCCAGTCAAGTTTCACATTGATTATAAAATAATATTACTGACCTATAAAGCACTTAATGGTCTCACACCACAGAACCTGAGATATCTTTTGTTTTTATGATCCGTCACACCTACTTCAATCAAAAGGTGCAGGATATTTGGTAGTACCTCAAGTACAGAAGTCTCCAGCAGGGGGCAGAGCTTTTCTCACAGAGCCCCACAGTTATGGAACAGACTTCCATTAGTGTTCGGGACTCAGACACAGTCTGTGTTTATAATGATTTATAATCACACTGTTAGTGTTTATAATGATTTATAATCCCACTCTCAGTGATTATAATGATTTATAATCCCACTCTCAGTGTTTATAATGATTTATAATCACACTGTCAGTGTTTATAATGATTTATAATCCCACTCTCAGTGATTATAATGATTTATAATCCCACTCTCAGTGTTTATAATGATTTATAATCACACTGTCAGTGTTTATAATGATTTATAATCCCACTCTCTGTGATTATAATGATTTATAATCCCACTCTCAGTGTTTATAATGATGTATAATCCCACTCACAGTGTTTATAATGATTTATAATCCCACTCACAGTGTTTGTAATGATGTATAATCCCACTCTCAGTGTTTATAATGATGTATAATCCCACTCAGTGTTTATAATGATGTATAATCCCACTCTCAGTGTTTATAATGATTTATAATCCCACTCTCAGTGTTTATAATGATGTATAATCCCACTCTCAGTGTTTATAATGATTTATAATCCCACTCTCAGTGATTATAATGATTTATAATCCCACTCTCAGTGTTTATAATGATGTATAATCCCACTCTCAGTGTTTATAATGATTTATAATCCCACTCACAGTGTTTATAATGATTTATAATCCCACTCTCAGTGTTTATAATGATTTATAATCCCACGCTCAGTGTTTATAATGATTTATAATCCCACTCTCAGTGTTTATAATGATTTATAATCACACTGTCAGTGTTTATAATGATTTATAATCACACTGTTAGTGTTTATAATGATTTATAATCCCACTCTCAGTGATTATAATGATTTATAATCCCACTCTCAGTGTTTATAATGATTTATAATCACACTGTCAGTGTTTATAATGATTTATAATCCCACTCTCAGTGTTTATAATGATTTATAATCCCACTCTCAGTGTTTATAATGATTTATAATCCCACTCTGTGTTTATAATGATTTATAATCCAACTCTCAGTGTTTATAATGATTTATAATCCCACTCTCAGTGTTTAGAATGATTTATAATCACACTGTCAGTGTTTAGAATGATTTATAATCACACTGTCAGTGTTTATAATGATGTATAATCCCACTCTCAGTGTTTGTAATTTCACTCTCTGGTCTCACACAGATGAGGATGAGGTCATTATTGACAAATACAAATTTAATTCTAAAATTTGTCATTTTTATTTTAAATTAGATTTCTGTGAAGCAGATTTAAGACAATGTGTATTTGTTAAAAGCAATGTACAAATAAAATCTAATTGAACTGAAAATTCTGGTTCACGTCCTACATCAGGGTGCCAAAACTTACAGCTCTGAGAGCAGGTGCTGAAATCAGACCTTGTGAGTAAACGTGGATTTACACTGTACGGTTTTAACTGGTGATTTTAGACCCCGCATGCATGTACACATGTAAAACAATTCTGATCCACATAAAAAATAAATCTCCATCTTCAACAACAACACAAAAATCACTCAGATGGCTGCAGTGAGGGTGTGCTGTAACCTCCTGTGTCGAGAGCTTGGGAAGGAGATGTGCAGAAAGTCTCTACACATACAGCTGACATTTTTCACAAACACGTTTTACACGTCCACATCAGAGCAGAGACAATTTAAACATCTTAACCTTCACATCCTGACTCCATCTCAGTACTCCAACATGACTATGATGCTTTTCCTAGAACACCACAACACCAGATGATTTATTTATCACAGATTACACACACACTTTATACACACAAACACACACACATTCAACTTCACACTAACAGGAGTTACTAATCTACACAGAAGAGTGTGTGTGTGTGTGTGTGTGTGTGTTAGTGATGATGCTCTATAGCCAACTATTATGCAGTAACATACATCACGTTAGATCCTTCTCAGTTCTGCAGTGATTAAAAGTTTGTGCATCCTCAGAACAACATGAGAAATACAAAACTATTAAATCTGCTCTTTCAAACAAGAGATTTTAGTTTATTTAGTAATGAATGTAATAAAACACTGTAATGAACTGTAATGAACACATCATGAGGTGAATTAAGGTTTTGTTTAATAAAACTCAGATTGGACACAACAAAGGGTTTATATTTATATTATTAGTCTTTATTTATAAATAATAAACAGCTGCAGAAAGACTGGACATCTGAGAGCATGAGTGTTTGTGTCTGTTTGTGTGTGTGTGTGTGTGTTTGTGTGTATCTGTGTGTATGTGTGTGTATGTATGTGTGTTTGTGTGTATGTGTGTATATATGTGTATGTGTCTGTATATGTGCGTGTATGTGTGTATATGTGTGTGTGTATGTGATTGTGTGTACAGTGTGTGTGTGTATGTGTGTGTGTATGTATGTGTGTATGTCTATGTATGTGTGTATGTATGTGTGCGTGTGTGTGTGTGTGTTATAGCATCACCTTGACACAGTGATTTGTGATTATTTCTCCTTCATGCTCATCCTTGGCTGCGTCCCAAACCGCTCTGCACTACAGAGTGTGTACACACACACACACACACACACACACACACTACAGAGTGTGTGAGAACAGTGCAGCTCCCCTGCACGCGCTCATCTCTGCGCACTCTTCACTACATTACTGTGCGGGTTTGGCCTCAGTTTTGTCTCCGCACTGCAGCGGAAGGATCAAACATGGGCGTCGCCCTGATGACGACTATAATCCCGCCCACAAACCGCGTTCCTTCAGCTCTGATTGGCTCGGCGCTCCTTTATTACCCGAAGCAGTGCTCGAGAGGCATCATGGGACATGTAGTTTTACTGTGTTTAACAACACTACTGTCCCCAACAACCAAAAACTACAACTCCCACAAATCAGTGGACGCTGGGCTCCGTTATAATGCACGTATGAGTTATTATTTGTGCTTCTTTCTTCACTAAGCGACAGAATACGTGAGAATTTATTCCATCCATGTCAATCAAGCTAACAACCACAAAGCTGGCTAACAAAGCTAACGATGCTAATAAAGCTAATAAAGCCGCCCTTCGCCCTGTCACAGCGGACAATAAATGATAAATAAATAAATAAATAAGATGTCTGACCTGCTCTCCTCTGGCCGCAGGAGGGTTTCAAAGCGAGATGTTTGAGGAACACGGATCATTGTGTCCTGCTCGACGCTGCAGCATTTTCACATCAGCCTCCGTCTCTCTTCACCCGCATCCTGAATCAGCATCAGCACCCAGGCTCCACGCGCGTACTGCGCATGTGCACGAGCAGACACGGCTGTTGCGTAGCAACATGGAAAGAGGAAGGAAGCCACGCCCATCGCAGAAGCGTCTGTGTCGCTGGCTATAAATGACGTTTTTAGAAACAATATATTTATTGAATTATTGAGCATTAAAAAGGTTTTTAAGAAACTGTTTATATCCAAATAGTTTAATTAATTTTATTTAACCTTCCTATTGTCCCTGGGTCTATTTGACCCGGCTGGAAGGTTTTAATGTGTCATAACTTTGGTTTTCTTCCACATATTTGCCTGAAATTTACCAGGATTGTTCCAAATTATGAACTTTGTAAGTAAAATTAATTTTGTCTATTTTCGTTGAACTATGTGTTCAGAACAGTATATATTACGTGTTCGTTATCCTCTTGGGTCATTTTGACTCGGCCACATTTAGTGGGGCAATAGGTCACACTTTTGCCCTTTTCAGCGCAATGAACATGCATACAGACACAAAAATGCACACACAAAATGTCCACTAACACACACCCAA
>NC_083469.1:290000-292500 GCF_030014155.1 Tachysurus vachellii
CTAATGTCAACTTGTAGGCCAAAGATCAATGCTGGAGGAAGCTGAAATACAAATAAAAGTAATAAATAAATAAAATTTGAGTGTATTTACACACACACACACACACACACACACACACACACACACACCTGCACCATCAGCTCCTTTTTTCTTTAATTTTGTATTCATTAAAGCAGATTGTATGTTTTGGCACATTTGTGCACCACAGTGAATACAACTGTCTACAATGTACACAGTAACTAACTGATGATGTGAAAATCTGATCTGATATTGAACAAACACACACACATTATGTATCTATATACATTCATATGCAAAAGTTTAGGCACCCCTGACATTTTCCATGATTTTCGTGTATAAATATTTGGGTGTTTTATCAGAAATTTAATTTTAATCTGTCAAATAACTGAAGGACACTAAAGTAACATTTCAGTAGTGAAATGAGGTTTATTGGATTAATGTGCAATATGCATCAAAACAAAATTAGACAGGTGCATAAATTTGGGCACCCTTGCCATTTTGTTGATTTGAATACCTGTAACTACTTAGCACTGATTAATTGGAACACACAATTGGTTTGGTGGCTCATTAAGCCTTGAACTTCATAGACAGGTTCATCCAATCATGAGAAAAGGGATTTAAGGCCAATTGTAAGTTGTTGTTTTCTTTGTCTCTCCTCTGAAGAGTGGTAACATGGAGGCATCAAAACAGCTGTCAAATGACCTGAAAACAAAGATTGTTGAACATTATGGTTTAGGGGAAGGTTACAAAAAGTTATGGCAGAGATATAAGCTGTTAGTGTCCACTGTGAGGAACATAGTGAGGAAATGGAAGACCACAGGCACAGTTCTTGTTAAGGCCAGAAGTGGCAGGACAAGTAAAATATTGTAGAGGTGAAGGATGGTGAGAACGGTGAAAAAAGTCCACAGACCACCTCCAAAGACCTACCACATCAACTTGCTGCAGATGGTGTCACTGTGCATCGCTCAACAATCCAGCGCACTTTGCACAAGGTGAAGCTGTACAGGAGAGTGATGCGAAAGAAGCATTTTCTGCACACACACCACAAACAGTCGCTTGAGGTACAAACGCACATTCGGGCAAAAGAACACAGCATTCCAGGAAAAACACTTGCTACCCACAGTAACATTAGCTGGAGGTTCCATCATGCTGTGGAGCTGTGTGGCCGGTGCCGGTACTGGGAATCTGGTTAAAGTTGACTGTCGCATGGATTCCACTCAATATCAGCAGATTCTTGAGAATAATGTTGAGGAATCAGTCACAAAGTTGAAGTTACGCCAGGGCTGAATATTTCAACAAGACAACGACCCAAAACACTGCTCAAAATCTACTGGGGCATTTCTGCAGAGGAACAAGTACAATGTTCTGTAACGGCTCCCAGTACCCAGACCTGAATATAAGTGAACATCTGTGGGGTGATTTGAAGCGGGCTGTCCAGCTCGGCAACCATCAAACCTAACTGAACTCCAGACACTCATTACAGGCTATATGAAGCATCTAGAGGCTGTTATTTTGATTTTTCTGTTGGGTGCCCAAATTTATGCACCTGTCTAATTTCGTTTTCATGCATATTACGTGTTAATCCAATAAACCTCATTTCACTACTGAAATATTACTTTAGTATCCTTCAGTTATTTAATAGATCAAAATGAAATTGCTGATAAAACACCCAAATATTTATACATGAAAACCATGGAAATTGTCAGGGGTGCCTAAACTTTTGCATACAACTGTATATACAGTGTGTGAGTGTACATAGTGTGTGTGTGTTTGTACATAGTGTGTGTACATAGTGAGTATGTGTGTGTGTACATAGTGTGTGTTTGTGTGTGTGTGTACATAGTGCTTGTGTGTGTGTGTTTGTGTGAGTGTGTGTACATAGTGTGTGTGTTTGTGTGAGTGTGTGTGTGTACATTTGTGTGTGTGTACATAGTGTGTGTGTACATAGCGTGTGTTTGTGTGTGTACATAGTGTGTTTGTGTGTGTGTACATAGTGTGTGTACATAGTCTGTGTTTGTGTGTGTACATAGTGTGTGTGTACATAGTGAGTGTGTTTGTGTGTGTACATAGTGTGTGTACATAGTCTGTGTTTGTGTGTGTACATAGTGTGTGTTTGTGTGTGTGTGTACATAGTGTGTGTTTGTGTGTACATAGTGTGTGTGTACATAGCGTGTGTTTGTGTGTGTGTACATAGTGTGTTTGTGTGTGTGTACATAGTGTGTGTGGTTGTGTTTGTGTGTGTACATAGTGTGTGTGTGTACATAGTGTGTGTTTGTGTGTTGTGTTTGTACATAGTGTGTGTTTGTGTGTGCGTGTGTGTACATAGTGTGTGTGTGTACATAGTGTGTGTTTGTGTGTTGTGTTTGTACATAGTGTGTGTTTGTGTGTTGTGTTTGTGTGTACATAGTGTGTGTTTGTGTTGTGTTTGTGTGTGTAAATAGTGTGTGTTTGTGTGTGTACAGTGTGTGTTTGTGTTTGT
>NC_083469.1:297500-310000 GCF_030014155.1 Tachysurus vachellii
TGACAGAAATTATATAATTTAAGGTGTGATTTATACTGCAATGGTAAACTGGTGGCCATACACTTTCAGTACTTGTTAGCTTGTTAGCTTCTATACCTACCGCTTACCCTGAGAGCATCAGGGTTTTAAATCTGATGCATGCAGCTACTGGAAGCCAGTGGAGGAGTGGTGTAATGTGGAGAATTTAGGCTGAAAACAAGTCACACAGTTGAATTTTCGATCATTTGTAGAGGACAAATTGCTATCAGAGGAAGACATGACAGGAGAAAGCTAAAGTAGTTCAGTCTCCAAATGACAAAAGACTGAACAAGTACCTGAGCAGCCTGAGTGAACAAAAATGGCCGAATCCTTCTGATGTTGTAGAGAAGAGATGTGAGATAAAGGACAGTTGATTACCATAGTTACCCAAAGATTGTGAGCTGTGTCTAAAGGGAGATCAGATCGTTATGCAGGGATATTGCAAGATCATGTCCTGTGGATGAGTCACCTGATGATCAGCAGTTCAGTTTTGCTGGGATTGAGTTTCAACTGATGAGCTGCCATCCACGATTATACAAATGCATCTCAATTAATTAGAATATTGTGGAAAAGTTAATTTATTTCAGTAATCCAACTCCAATAGAGAAACTCGTGTATTATATAATTTACACAGACTGAAGTAGTTTAAGTCTTTTGTACTTTTAATTGTGATGATTTTGGCTCAAATTTAACAAAAACCCACCAATTCACTATCTTAAAAAAGTAGAATACTTCATAAGACCAATAAAATACTAAATAAAATACTTCATAAGACCAATAAAAAACTTTTATAGTGAATTGTTGGACTTCTGGAAAGTTTGTTCATTTACTGTATATGTACTCAGTACATGTTTGGGATCCTTTAGCTTTAATTACTGCCTGTGGAAGCCCAGGGTTCTTTGACAGTGGCCTTTAGATCATCAGCGTTTTTTGGTCTCTTGTTTCTCATTTTCCTCCTGACAACAGCTCATAGATTCTCTAAGGGCTTCAGGTCTGGTGAGTTTGCTGGCCAGTCAAGCATATCAACACCAATCCAAACCAATACCATGGTCATTTAACCACCTTTTGGTGCTTTTGGCAGTGTGGGCAATTTTAGAAATTATGGAAATGTTGGAAAATGTCTGCTTAACTAACTGAAAACCAGAAAATTTCTTTACACTAACATGGAGAACGAAAAGAACCACAGAACAACCGTTACACAGATTACTATCTGCCTTTATTTATAGGGATTTAACAGGAGAAGTTAAAAATAAAAATGTGTGTTTTGCAGGAACTTCCTATAGAGCCAGTCACTATATTCAGCCCAAACTCAGACAATCAGAGCTCAGTTTTACAGATCTTCAGCTGGAACCAGACACTGGCAAGGTAACCCAAACCCCACCCCCACCCTCACCCCTGCCACCAAATACACACACACGCACACACACACACACACACACACACACACACACCTTCAGATCCTTTAGGTGTACAACTAAACACACAGACAGAATTGTTATTCGCTAATTGTGTGTGTGTGTGTAGGTACTCGCACAGCATTCCCGAGTGTGCGTGATCGTGACTCTGTGGAGCTGTAGAATGATCCCACCTCCAGGGGTGGGGCTGAGGGTCCTGAGCCGTCACATCCGTCTCTGTGCTTTTAATGGAACTGAGGTAATATATATACACAAATATATATATACACACAAATATATATACACACACATACACACACGCTTACATACATACACACATACATACATACACACACACATTTACATTTACATCATTTGGCAGACACCCTTATCCAAAGCGACGTACACAAGCGTTATGATTCTAAAACACTGTTCAAATATATATTTGCTCAGTACAGTTCAGTTTCAGTCAATAAGGAGTCTGATGGCTTTCGAGAAGAAACTGTAACACAGTCTGGTCATGAGGGCCCGAATGCTTCGGTACCTTTTTCCGCTGCTGGGCTTTCTTGGTGATGGAGATGGTGTTGAGTGACCAAATGAAATTCTCCACTAGGTGAACACCAAGAAATTTGGTGCTCTTGATGATCTCTACAGATGATCTGTCGATGTTCAGTGGAGAGTGGTTGCTCTGTGCTCTTCTAAAGTCAACAACCATCTCTTTAGTTTTATCAACATTCAGAGACAGGTTGTTGGCTCTACACCAGGTAGTTGGCTGTTGCACCTCCTCTCTGTATGCTGACTCGTCGTTCTTGCTGATGAGACACACAACGGTCGTGTCATCAGCGAACTTGATGATATGGTTTAATCTGTGCATTGCTGCACAGTCGTGAGTCAGCAGAGTGAACAGCAGTGGACTGAGCACACAGCCCTGAGGGTCTCCAATACTCGGTGTGGTGGTGCTGGAGATGCTGATCCTGATCCAGACTGACTGAGGTCTCCCAGTCAGGAAGTCCAGGATCCAGTTGCAGACGGAGGTGTTCAGTCCCAGCAGGCTCAGCTTCACAATCAGGTGCTGCCAGGAATGTTGTCTGATTCAGCAGCCTTCCGTGGGTTAACTCTGCATAGAGTTCTCCTCACATTGGTTGTGGATAGACAGAGTACCTGGTCCTCAGGGTGAGGGATGGCCTTCCTTGCTGTTACGTTGTTCTGCACCTCAAACTGAGAATAGAAGTTGTTCAGCGCCTCTGGGAGGGAGGCATCACTATCACAGGCAGGTGAATCTGTCTTGTAGTTCGTGATCACCTGTATGCCCTCCCACATGCGCTGGGTGTCTCCGCTGTCCTGGAAGTGTCTGTTGATTGTCTGGGTGTGTGCGCGCTTTGTTTCTCTGATGGCTTGGGACAGTTTGGCCCTTGCTGTTCTTAGGGCTGCCCTGTCCCATGTTCTGAAGGCTAGGTCTCTAATCTTCAACAGTACACGCACTTTAGCAGTCATCCATGGCTTCTGGTTAGAGTGTGTGGTGATGGTCTTGGAGACGATCACGTCATCAATGCACTTGCCGATGTAGCTGGTCACTGATGCTGTGTACTCCAAGTTAATGGAGTCGCCATTGGTCACAGCCTCCCTGAAGTTGCTCCAGTCAGTGCACTCAAAGCAGACCTGAAGAGCAGAGGTGGCTCCTGCATGCCAGGTTTTTTGCGTTTTCAGCGGTTTAGAGGGTCTGACGAATGGTCTGTATGCTGGCATTAGCATAACAGAGATCTGGTCTGAGTAGCCGAGGTGGAGCCTGCTCTGCACGATATGCACTGGGAATGTTTGTGTAAACAAGATCCAGCGTGTTTTCCCCTCGTGTTGCAAAGTCCACATACTGGAATTTAGGGAGCACTGATTTGGGATTTGCATGATTGAAATCTCTGGTGATGATAAACAGTCCATCGGGGTGAATAGTCCTGTATAGCTTACTTAGCGCCTCTTTAGCATTAGCGCTGGGGGAATGTAAACTCCGACAATGAAAACAGTGGTGAATTCACATGGTAAATAAAATGGTCTGCATCTAACAGTCACAAACTCTACTGATGATGAGCAGTAACTAGGAACAAGCACAGAGTTCTTACACCATTCCGTGTTGATGTAAACATACACACCACCACTGCGAGCCTTATAGCACAGAGCTTCATTTCTGTCTGCTCTAAACGAGGTTAGCCCGTATAGCTGAATGGCCACATCTCTGTGAAAACAAAGATGCAGCAGTTTCTAAACTCTTGCTGTGTAGTGTGTTCAGTCGGATGTAGTCCAGTTTATTGTCCAGGGAGCAAATATTGGAGACTAGAATAAACGGGACAGCTGGCCGGCTAGGGTTTGTTTTTAGCCTAGCATGGACACCTTGGTATCAGTCTACAGAGCTGCTACCTCTGAGGGTGTGGGGTGCAGTGCGAGAAGTGATGAGGGATTTGAGGTAAGATGGAGCTGGTCTGTTTTTGGCTTTGTAGGCAAGCATCAATGTTTTGAATCTGATGTGTTCAGCTACTGGAAGCCAGTGGAGGAGCACAGAAGTGGGGTGGTGTGGAGAACTTAGGAAGGCTGAAAACAAGCCGTGCAGCTGCATTTTGGATCATTTGCAGAAAATATATAGGAATAGTTTATAGGAAGACCTGCTGGCAGTGTGTTGCACTAATCCTTTCCAGTATCTTGAAATGACGAGATTGAATTGAAGTACCTGAGCAGCCACTGTGGACTAAAATGGCTGAAACCTTCTAATGCTGTAGAGAAGGAACATGACATGAGCGAGTCATATTAGCAACATGAGAGGAAAAGGACAGTTGATTGTCCATGGTTACCCCAAGGTTGTGAGCTGTGGCTGAAGGGGAGATCAGATTGTTATGCAGGGATATTGCAAGATCATGACCTGCGGATGAATCACCTGATGAACAGCAGTTCAGTTTTGTTAGGATTGAGCTTTAACTGATGAGCAGTCATCCATGATGATATTTCTGCCAGACATGCTGAGATCCGGTCAGAAGCTGTGTTATCTGAGGGTGGGAAAGAGAAGATAAGTTGTGTATCATCAGCATAGCAGTGGTAAGAGAACCCATGTGATGAAATAACTTCGCCAAGAGAGTGAGTATACAGGGTGAAAAGAAGAGGACCAAGTACTGAGCCCTGTGGGATGCCAGTGGAGAGTCTGCGTGGAGCAGATGTCACTCCCCTTCATGTTACCTGATATGAGCGTCCTTCCAGGTAGGAAGCGAACCATTCCCAAGCTGATCCGCAAATCCCAAGACTCCTGAGGGTGGATAAGAGAATCTTGTTGGCCGTATCAAACGCTGCTGAAAGGTCAAGGAGGATGAGAATGACAGTTTGGCTGATCTAGCAGCATGTAGTTTCTCAGAGACAAGAGAGAGGGGGTGAGAATTAATTTTATAAAGGATAGGGAGAGTGATGGTGACGGATACCAGGTGATGATCGGAGACGTGTAGTGGGGTAGCAGTCATGTCTGTAGCTGGAGAAGTACGGGTGAAAAACAGGCCCAGGACATTGCCTCCTTTGTGTGTGGGGAAGTAGCTGTTGAGTGTCAGGGTGAATGAGTCAAGAAGAGTCAGGAGGGAAGAAGATTGAAGCTTGTCAGTGGGGAGTTTGAAATCACCAAGCACTGTCAGAGGGGTGCTATAGGAAGGGAAAGCACTGAGCAGTGTGTCTTTTTATACCAGGAAGTATCCTAGGGGACCAGGAGGGCATTAGACAACAATGATAACAAGGTTGATTGGAGAGGTAACTGAAATGGCATGGAATTCAAAAGAGGAGATGGTTAAATGAGACAAGAGGAGAGGTGTAAAGCACCATCTCCATGAGAACAGTAGACCTGTACCACCAACCCTGCCCGTTTCTCATGGTGAGTGAGAGAAAGCATAGGCAGAGGATAGAGCAGCTGGTGTGGCAGTGTTCTATCTAGTGGGGATATCCATGTCTCTGTTACTGCAAGAAAATCATAGGAGTAATGGGAAGTTAAAGCAGAGATAACATTTTCATAACAGCTTTTCGTACAGCAGACTGGCAATTCCAGAGCCCAAATAACACCACTGTTTGAGATTCACACAACAGAGGAGGGTAGATGAGGTTACTGGAAATGCGACCTCTGCTCTGTGGACGAGAGTGCCTGGGACGGTAAGAGGTGACTACAGAGATGGGTTTGAGACACATACCTGCAGTCAACCAAGAGTGAGATTAAAAATATGCTGTGGTAGAATATATCAAACAGTACTAGACACTTATTTACAATGTGAGATAGAGAGATACTTAGAAACCGTGGAGAATCTTCAATTTAAATGAGTAAGCCATGCCCATAATTCACACCTTAAGGGAGACTGAAACTACTCCTGATTAATCAGCTGAGAGAACAACAAAGACCAACACTATAAAATCAACAATGCTATAGAATATAACAAAATTTAAATCACACAACTCTGTACGGGGGGCACGGTGTCTTAGTGGTTAGCACGTTCGCCTCACACCTCCAGGGTTGGGGGTTCGATTCCCACCTCCGCCTTGTGTGTGTGGAGTTTGCATGTTCTCCCCGTGCCTCGGGGGTTTCCTCCGGGTACTCCGGTTTCCTCCCCCGGTCCAAAGACATGCATGGTAGGTTGATTGGCATCTCTGGAAAATTGTCCGTAGTGTGTGATTGTGTGAGTGAATGAGAGTGTGTGTGTGTGTGTGTCCTGTGATGGGTTGGCACTCCATCCAGGGTGTATCCTGCCTTGATGCCCGATGATGCCTGAGATAGGCACATGCTCCTTGTGACCCAAGAATAGTTCGGATAAGCGGTAGAAGATGAATGAATGAATGAATGAACTCTAGAACAAAGTAAGTTAAACAGATAGTACACAAAAGTCAGGAACCTACTTTACCTGAAGACAATATATTCAAATAAAGACAGTTAAAGCACACACACATACACACACCTATACACACACACATATACACATACATACATACACACACATACACACATGTACACACATTTTATCAGCATGACTGCGTCTAGTTGCGTATAGTAGTAAATGTTTAAACTCAGATCACTTAGGTGCTTTGTTCCTGTGTGTGAGCGCTCAGTAAATCAGAAGGAATTTGTGTGTGTGTGCAAATATGCAGTAATGTGCAGTATTTCCACATCATGCCTTTAATTAGAGGCGTTTATTTATTTCATGCAGTAAAAGAATAGAGAATAACCAGTAAAGAGAGCACACACTGAGTCTGAGCAACACCAGCAACATACAAACGTGTGTGTGTGAAATATTGAAGTTAACATTATATAATGTGGAACAGATCACAATGTGTTTATGTTTCTATTTAATAAAATAATCATCTGTTTAAAATGTAATAAATGTATTCACTGTATTTCACAGTGAGATAAGTGTGTTGATGTGTTGAGTCTGTTTTGTATATCAGGTGATGAGTAATATCCACACAGTGAGAGCCTACTGCACTCCATCCAGCCCGAAAACATGGAGCTTCTCACCACGGGTACGGCTGAAATGACAGACATTATCTTCTAGTTGTTTAACACAACATAAGTATCTTCCTGTAATATTGAAAAATGGGATAAAACAGACCAGTTGTGTGATTTACTTGTTATCTTACTCAGACTCCTCCTCGGGCCTGATTAGCAAAACGAGCTAACTGTATTAGCTACATACACTCAAGAGGGACAACAGCCATCTCTGCTACGTCCTTTCAAGCTTTATTTTTCTTCTTAACGTCTCTGTGCATGTTTAATGAGACTCGTGTAAATAACTGCAGTTAGGAACTAAAGAAGAGAGCAGGGAACTGAAGACACACCACACCACAGGCTCCATAAGATCCAACTAAAGAATTGCAAGATTTCATAATGCACATGAGGCTAATTTGTATATTTAAATATTGTGTGTGTGTGTCCGTGTGTGTCCATGTGTGTCCGTGTGTGTGTGTGTTATTAGATGAGTGGTTTACTGCCCTGTCTGTTAGATGGAGATTGTTTTTTTCGCTGTGATTCCAACTCTCCTGACGTGGGAATTCTGTTTGAGCTCGGCATCACATATATCAGAAATGTAAATACTTTCAACATTCTTCTTTTCCTCTTATTATTATTATTAGTAGTATTATTGTTGTTGTTGTTCGTGTTATTATCTGTGATTTATGTGCTAGTCCACAGGAGATAGAGGAGATCTGAGCTGTGGTTGGGCTTTTCTTAAACTCTTTGATGAAAATGGGGCACTCATACCTCTACGGTACACACACACACACACACGCACACATACACACACACACTCAAACACACACACACACACACATTTAAATCAATCCTAGATGAACAATTTAAGGGTGCATTTATAAGGAGTCAGTTTTAACAGTTAGAGACATGGACAGTCCTACTTCATGTTTTTTTAAAATTTGGAACACAGAGCTGCTCAATAAAACAGACGCATCTCTGCTGGAGTTTCCCAGACCAGCGGTGGATTTTTCTTTTTCTTTGTATACTGCAGAAAACTTGATGAATGGTGCAGAAGAGAACTTATACAGGGTCTCCTCCCTCTTGAAACCTCTGCTCTGAGGTTAGAAGAGGGAGACCCTGTATAAGTAGTATAAGTATACCCTTTATTAGTAGTAGTATTTAGTGTTTACAGTGTGTGTACAGTATTTACAGTGTGAGTACAGTATTTACAGAGTGAATACAGTATTTACAGAGTGAATACAGTGTTTACAGTATTTACAGTGTGAGTACAGTATTTACAGTGTGAGTACAGTATTTACAGTATTTAAAGTGTGAGTACAGTATTTACAGAGTGAATACAGTGTTTACAGTGTGAATACAGTGTGAGTACAGTATTTACAGTGTTTAGTGTGAGTACAGTATTTGCAGTATTTACAGTGAGTACAGTATTTACAGTGTAAGTACAGTATTTACAGTGTGTGTACAGTATTTACAGTGAGTACAGTATTTACAGTGTGAGTACAGTATTTACAGTGTGAGTACAGTATTTACAGTATTTACAGTGAGTACAGTATTTATTGTTTACAGTATTTACAGTATTTACAGTGTGAGTACAGTATTTAGTGTTTACAGTGTGAGTACAGTATTTACAGTGTTTACAGTGTGAGTACAGTATTTACAGTATTTACAGTGTGAGTACAGTATTTAGTGTTTACAGTGTGAGTACAGTATTTACAGTGTGAGTACAGTATTTACAGTATTTACAGTGTTAGTACAGTATTTAGTGTTTACAGTGTGAGTACAGTATTTACAGTATTTACAGTGTGAGTACAGTATTTACAGTGTGAGTACAGTATTTACAGTGTGAGTACAGTATTTACAGTGTGAGTACAGTATTTACAGTGTTTACAGTCTGAGTACAGTATTTACAGTGTGAGTACAGTATTTACAGTGTTTACAGTCTGAGTACAGTATTTACAATGTGAGTACAGTATTTACAGTGTTTACAGTGTGAGTACAGTATTTACAGTGTGAGTACAGTATTTACAGTGTGAGTACAGTATTTACAGTGTTTACAGTCTGAGTACAGTATTTACAGTGTGAGTACAGTATTTACAGTGTTTACAGTCTGAGTACAGTATTTACAATGTGAGTACAGTATTTACAGTGTTTACAGTGTGAGTACAGTATTTACAGTGTGAGTACAGTATTTACAGTATTTACAGTGTGAGTAATGTATTTACAGTGTGAGTACAGTATTTGCAGTGTGTGTACAGTATTTACAGTATTTACAGTGTTTACAGTGTTTACAGTCTGAGTATAGTATGTACAGTATTTACAGTGTGAGTACAGTATTTAGTGTGAGTACAGTATTTACAGTGTGTGTACAGTATTTAGTGTTTACAGTGTGAGTACAGTATTTAGTGTGAGTACAGTATTTACAGTGTGAGTACCGTATTTACAGTGTGTACAGTGTTTACAGTGTGAGTACAGTATTTACAGTATTTACAGTGTGAGTACAGTATTTAGTGTGAGTACAGTATTTACAGTGTGTGTACAGTATTTACAGTATTTACAGTGTGAGTACAGTATTTAGTGTGAGTACAGTATTTACAGTGTGAGTACCGTATTTACAGTGTGTACAGTGTTTACAGTGTGAGTACAGTATTTAGTGTGAGTACAGTATTTAGTGTGAGTACAGTATTTACAGTGTGAGTACCGTATTTACAGTGTGTACAGTGTTTACAGTGTGAGTACAGTATTTGCAGTGTGTACAGTGTTTACAGTGTGAGTGCAGTATTTACAGTGTGTACAGTGTTTACAGTGTGAGTACAGTATTTACAGTATTTACAGTGTGTGTACAGTGTTTACAGTGTGAGTACAGTATTTACAGTATTTGCATTTAATACATTTGCATTTTAAACATACATGTGTGGTTATATGTGTGTTTGCAGTACACAGGAGCTCACAGTAAATGCAGGTACTCCATATGAGGGGGTAGTTGAAACAAGCAGCATGCCATCTATAAGAGGTAACACGCACACACACGCACACACACTCACACTCGCACACGCACACGCACACACACACACACACACACACAGAGGTGTTTCTTAAGTAATAATAGATAATTCCCCTTTATCATGATTTCACCAGTTCCTTCTCCAGCAAAACATCTCCATGTGATGCTGCCACCACCAGGCTTCACATGTTCTTCTGATTTAAAGCATCCCCTTTTCTTTTCCATACACAGAGATGATCATTATGGCCACATGGTACAGCTTTCATTTCATCTGATCAGAGAACTTTCCACAAATCAACTCCTAATTCTCTGAACAATTAATTCTGGAATCTTTATTCTGGTTTTGGAGAAGTGCCTTACCTTCCCTAAGGTCATGGTGATGTTCATCATGATGTTCACTTGATGCCTCCAGCTCCTTCAACAGTTCCTTTGTTAATGTTCTTGTGTTTTGGTGTCACTTGAATTTTACAGATTAATGTTTGTTCATTTCTGCCTCTTTCCTGATGCAGTGACTGTGTGCTCCTGATTATTGTATTTATATACACATGTTTGTACAGATGTGTTTTGGAAATAGCTCCTATAGAAGGACCACTTGTGGAGGTCCATCATTTTGTGTCCTTGGAGGTGGTGATTAGATGTTCTCTTGATATCGAGCCCTTATTTCTGAAGGTAGACTCTTTTATGATGAGTTTTAGGAGAGGGTTATGGAGATTACAGAGTAGGTGTGCTTCAGCACATGTTTATTCAAGGTGAATGAAGAATTCCTATGTATTGTGGTCATAAAATGAGATCAAACAAGAGACATCATGAAATCCACACAAAGTACCAAAATTTTTACATTAAAATATCAGATCATATCTATCTCATGACATCAGCAGTAACTCAGCTTTCTCCAGAGTGACTTCAGTGCCTCAGAAAACAACAAGAGTTTAAAACCCAGCCATCTGATTTCTCTCCCTTTTTATTATCTTGCCTATTTGTAGGTGGCTCCAGTGGCATGCTCCATCAGATGCTGAAGTCCAGGAAACTTCCCAAACTCATCATTAAGCTCAGATCCCCAAACACTCGGACCAGAGAACAGCTCAGGTACTAAACCCCTCTCAGTCTTCCAGACATCCTGAAACAAATCTCACATGAAATCAGACATCAAAACACTTTTTACTAACATCACTGCAATAGTGGACCCGGGGTGTGTGTGTGTTTGTGTGTGTGTTTGTGTGTGTGAATATGGGATGTGTATGTGTCTGTGAGAGTGTGTGTAAACAGGTATGTGTCTCTGGGATGTGTGTGTGTGTGTGGGATGTGTAGTCTGTAACCTAGTGAACCAGAGTTAATGTATTCAATGATAGAGACTTAAAAGTACTTTTGTACGTCACTCTGGATAAGAGAGTCATGCTGTAAATGTATATGTGTATGTGTGTGTGTATAGGATGTGTGTATAGGTATGTGTGTATAGGTATATGTGTGTTTGTGTGTTTGTATAGGTTGTGTGTGTATAGATATGTGTGGGATATGTATGTGTGTATGTGTGTGTATAGCAGGCATGTCCAAAGTCCGTCTTGGGGGCCAATTGCGGCTCGTGTTCAAATTTCCATCGGCCCGCAACCTCTGGCATAAAATTAATAATGTGTGGCCCGTCAGCACTGTTTTTTATACTTCACCAGAAGATGGCATCGCGATGCATGGAACTTTGTAGCCCATTTCTTAAATAGTGACTGTAATGAAGAAAAGGAAAGTTGACAGAGAGAGCCGTCGCTTCCAGGACAAGTGGAAATTGGCATATTTTTTCACTGAAATACGAAACAACTGTATCTGCCTAATTTGCCCAGAGACTGTGGCTGTTTTCAAGGAATTCAATATCAAGAGGTACTACCAGACGAAACATGCTAACTATGACAAGCAGCGTTTTTTTTAACACGAGCTCATGAGTCAAATGAAAATTTGACACCCCGCACCCTCCGATCTACCAGCACTGCTCGACTGGTTCCACCATCTCTCAGGGTAAGAGGCAAGTATACTACAAGACTCTTCTCTGTACTGGCACCAAGGTGGTGGAACGAACTTCCCCTAGAGGTCCGGACAGCTGAGTCACTGGCTATTTTCAAGCGGCGGTTGAAGACCTACTTATTCAGGAAACACTTCAACTAGCACTTCTTTCATTATCTTTTGCATTTTTAAAAAAAAAAAAAAAAAACCACACCTTTGACACTTTCATTGTAACTTTGAACAAATGTTTTAAACTCATGGTATCTTAAGTATGTAACTTAGTGATCCAGCATTAATGTATTCAATGTTAGAGATTTAAGCACTTATGTACGTTGCTCTGGATAAGGGCGTCTGCCAAATGCTGTAAATGTAAATGTAAATGTAAAATGCCACAAAGGCGAGCTATGAGGTGGCAAAGCTGATTGCCACATCAAAGCCTTTGGGATCAAGCTGCAACTTTTACAAACGCAGCCCAATACCACACATTTCCCAGCGCTGCAGGAAATAATGACCAGTTTTCCACATAACAACATCAGTGTGCAAATACGGAGGCATGTAGCAGACATCTCATCCCTGGCTGAGGAGTTCCGACAGCGCTTTCGGGATTTTGTAGCAA
>NC_083469.1:312500-342500 GCF_030014155.1 Tachysurus vachellii
TGGATAAATCATACACACGTAACTGTTACACACACACACACACACACACACACACACACACACACACACAGACACACACACACACACACACTCACACACACAGCTGTGTTGTAATGTCACCCTCCTTAGACCAACAGTAGCAGTCCATTAAGCACAGTGATTGGTGGAGAGATAAGAGGGTGTGTCCTTGGTCAATTGACTTTGCACATAGCAAAAAAAAAAAACTCTCTCTTTGTGTGTGTGTGTGTGTGTGTGTGTGTAACAGGGTTAGTGTGTATGTTTTATCTATGTGTCAGTATGGTATATAAGAAAAATAATGTAAGAACTTGTGTGTGTATCCGTGTGTGTGTTATGAATACTCACTTTAGTTAAAAAGGAACTGAACCTCTACATTTATATAACAGTTTATTTTTACCTCAAATACCCGCCCACTTCTTATAACAGGTGCACTCTCTCACTCACTCACTCACTCACTCACTCACTCACTCACTCACTCACACACCTTTTTTTCTATCATATTTTCCTGTAAGTCCCAGCATACGCCTTGCATTGTTCCACACACCATACCTCAGACTGAAGGTGTGTGTTTTTTTGTATGTGTGTGTGTATACTGTATGTGTGAGTATGTATGTTTCTGTGTGTGTTTGTGTGTGTGAGTATGTGTGTGTTTGTGTGTATGTATATGTGTGTGTTTGTGTGTATGTGTGTAGAAGTTTGTATTTGTGTGTGTGTGTGTTTGTGTGTGTGTGAGTATGTGTGTTTGTGTGTGAGTATGTGTGTTTGTGTGTATGTGTGTGTTTGTGTGTGTGAGTATGTGTATTTGCGTGTGTGTATGTGTGTGTTTGTGTGTGTGAGTATGTGTATGTTTGTGTGTATGTCTGTGTATGTGTGTGTATGTGTGTGTTTGTGTGTATGTCTGTGTGTGTTTGTGTGTGTGAGTATGTGTGTGTCTGTGTGTATGTGTGTTTGTGTGTATGTCTGTGTGTGTATGTGTGTGTGTGTGTGTGTGTTTGTGTATGTCTGTGTGTGTGTTATTGTGTAATCTTCAGTATCTGTTAGACACATTTTCACACCCAAATGTGCAGTGACTGTGAATCAGAGGAATGTTTGTGTGTTTGTGAGCAGCTCTTTAACACCCAGTGAGGGATCAACTAATAATGTGCTTCAGTAGGTGTGACCTTGTGTACAACAAAAGATTCAATATTTTGGGCGTCATCAGATAAATAATTAGTTATATAATCACCATGACTGAAAGGAGCAAAAATGTTTTCAGCTTTAAACTGAATTCAGTCACACAGTCAAGAGACCTTTAGAGTGTATAGTTTTGTGAGGTGCCAACAGGTAGGGGGTGTGGCCTAAAGTCTGGAGGTGGAGCTTGGGGCTCAGAAATGTCTCGGTGAAATAGTTTACATGTGAACTGTGTATTTATTTATTTATTTAACACAAATCATATTAATGGTCTCCTGTGGGCCCACCACCTGAAGGAGGAACCGTAAGGGGCTGGTGCAATGTGGATTGGGTGGCAGTCGAAGGCGGGGGCCTCGGCGACCCAATCCCCGGACACGGATTCTGGCTCTAGGGACATGGAATGTCACCTCGCCTGGGGGGGAAGGAGCCTGAGCTGGTGCAACCGACTAGAGATAGTTGGGCTTGCCTCCACGCACAGCCTGGGCTCTGGAACCCAACTCCTTGAGAGAGGCTGGACTCTCTACTACTCTGGAGTTGCCCGTGGTGAGAGGCGGCGAGCTGGTGTGGGCTTGCTCATAGCCCCCCAGCTCAGCAACCATGTGTTGGAGTTCACCCCGGTGAACGAGAGGGTCGTTTCCCTGCGCCTTCGGGTCGGGGATAGGTCTCTCACTGTTATTTGTGCTTATGGGCCAAATGGCAGTGTAGAGTACCCGACCTTGGCGTCTCTGGAAGGGGTGCTGGAAAGTGCTCTGACCGGGGACTCCATCGTTCTACTGGGGGACTTCAACGCTCATGTGGGCAGCGACAGTGACACCTGGAGGGGCGTGATTGGGAGGAACGGCCCCCCGACCTGAACCCGAGTGGTGTTCTGTTATTGGACTTCTGTGCTAGTCACAGTTTGTCCATAACGAACACCATGTTCAAGCATAAAGGTTGTCCATAAGTACACATGGCACCAGGACACCCTAGGTCGGAGGTCGATGATCGACTTTGTGGTTGTTTCATCTGACCTCCGGCCATATGTCTTGGACACTTGGGTAAAGAGAGGGGCGGAGCTGTCAACTGATCACCACCTGGTGGTGAGTTGGATCCGATGGCAGGGGAGGAAGTTGGACAGACTTGGCAGACCCAAATGTACTGTGAGGGTCTGCTGGGAATGTTTGACAGAGTCTCCAGTCAGAGAGATCTTCAACTCCCACCTCCGGCAGAGCTTCAACCAGATCCCGAGGGAGGTTGGAGACATTGAGTCCGAGTGGACCATTTTCTCCACCTCCATTGTCGACGTGGCCGCTCGGAGCTGTGGCCGTAAGGTCTCCGGTGCCTGTTGTGGCGGCAATCCCCGAAACCGGTGGTGGACCCCGGAAGTAAGGGATGCCGTCAAACTGAAGAAGGAGTCCTATCGAGCCTGGTTGGCTCGGGGGACTCCAGAGGCAGCCGATTGGTACCGGAGGGCCAAGCGAGCTTCAGCCCGGGTGGTTGCGGAGGCAAAAACTCGGGTCTGGGAGGAGTTCGGTGAGGCCATGGAGAAGGCCTCGAAGAAATTCTGGCAAACCGTCCGGCACCTCAGGAGGGGAAAGCAGTGACCTGCACACACTGTTTACAGTGGGAGTGGGAATCTGCTGACTTCGACTGGGGACATCCTCGGATGGTGGAAGGAGTACTTCGAGGTTCTCCTCAACCCCACCAACATGTCTTCCATTGAGGAAGCAGAGGCCGAGGGCTCAGTTGTGGACTCGTCGATCCCCCAAGCTGAGGTCACTGAGGTAGTTGAGAAGCTCCTCAGTGGCAAGGCACCGGGGGTGGATGAGATCCACCCTGAGTACCTCAAGTCTCTGGATGTTGTGGGGCTGTCTTGGTTGACACGCCTCTGCAACGTCGCGTGGAGGCTGGGGACAGTGCCTCTGGACTGGCAGACTTGGGTGTTGGTCCCTCTGTTTAAGAAGGGGGACCGGAGGGTGTGTTCCAACTACAGGGGGATCACACTCCTCAGCCTCCCCGGAAAAGTCTATGCCAGGGTACTGGAGAGGAGAATTCGGCCGATAGTCGAACCTCGGATTCAGGAGGAACAATGCGGGTTTCGTCCTGGTCGTGGAACACTGGACCATATCTATACCCTCTCCAGGGTGCTGGATGGTTCATGGGAGTTTGCCCAACCAGTCCACATGTACTTTGTGGATCTGGAGAAGGCATTCGACTGTGTCCCTCGTGGTGACCTGTGGGGGGTGCTCTGGGAGTATGGGGTCCGGGGCCCTCTGCTAAGGGCTGTCCGGTCCCTGTATGACCAGAGCAGGAGTTTGGTTCGCATTGCCAGCAGTAAGTCAGACTTGTTCCCGGTGCATGTTGGACTCCGGCAGGGCTGCCCTTTGTCACCGGTCCTGTTATTATCTATATGGACAGGATTTCTAGGCGCAGTCGGGGGCCGGAGGGAGTCCGGTTTGGGGACCACAGGATTTCGTCTCTGCTTTTTGCAGATGATGTTGTCCTGTTGGCTTCCTCAAATCAGGACCTTCAGCATGCACTGGGACGGTTTGCAGCCAAGTGTGAAGCGGCGGGGATGAGAATCAGCACCTCCAAGTCCGAGGCCATGGTTCTCAACCGGAAAAGGGTGGCTTGCCCCCTTCAGGTTGGTGGAGAGCTCCTGCCTCAAGTGGAGGAGTTTAAGTATCTTGGGGTCTTGTTCACGAGTGAGGGAAGGATGGAGCGGGAGATCAACAGGCGGATCAGTGTATCTTCTGCACTGATGCGGTCGATATACCGGTCTGTTGTGGTGAAGAAAGAGCTGAGCCGCAAGGCGAAGCTCTCTATTTACCAGTCGATCTTGTCCTTTCGGTCATGACAAGATCCCGGATACAGGCGGCCGAAATGAGTTTCCTCCGCAGGGTGGCTGGGCGCTCCCTTAGAGATAGGGTGAGGAGCTCGGTCACTCGGGAGGAGCTCAGAGTAGAGCCGCTGCTCCTCCACATCGAGAGGAGTCAGCTAAGGTGGCTCGGTCATCTGTTCCGGATGCCTCCTGGACGCCTCCCTGGGGAGGTGTTCCGGGCATGTCCGGGAGGAGGCCCCTGGGAAGACCTAGGACACACTGGAGGGACTATGTCTCTCGGCTGGCCTGGGAACGCCTCGGTATTCCCCCGGAAGAGCTGGAGGAAGTGTCTGGGGAGAGGGAAGTCTGGACGTCCCTGCTTAGACTGCTGCCCCTGCGACCCGGCCCCGGATAAGCGGTAGAAAATGGATGGATGGATGGATGGTGTTAATGCTGATATTAATGATCATTATTATTATTATTATATACTCTGATGAGTGCTGTGAGTATCGATATATCACAGTAACACTATCAGTGGTGACTGATATGATTGATAATTAATCGCTGTCATAGTGACAGTCTGGTGAAATGCTCTGATATCAGTATGTACAATGTCAAAATGATCAGAACATCAAGGTGAAAAACACCAAGGACTCGTTTACCTGTAAAATAAATTCCTTCCTCGGTGTTGATTTACTACATCAACATCATTCAGACTTTCATCCAATATTTTGTGGAGCTTTGGATCTTTTTCACTCCTGATCTCCACTGATAGAAAAGTCTTTGGTGTTTGGGGCTCTTTGACAATGTGGGTTGTGATTTCCAGGCCGTCACACACACACACACACACACATATACACACACACCTGCATCTCCACACACCAGAACCCACCTCTGCTATGGAGGTGGAGAAATGGAGAAATGGAGATAGAGCGAGAGAGAGGAAGAGAGTTATAGAGAGAGAGAGAGAGAGAGAGAGAGAGAGAGAGAGAGAGAGAGAGAGAGAGAGAGAGGAAGAGAGTTATAGAGATATAGAGAGAGAGAAATGGAGATAGAGAGCGAGAGAGAGGAAGAGAGTTATAAAGAGAGAGAGAGAGAGAAAGAGAGAGAGAGAGAGGAAGAGAGTTAGAGAGAGAGAGAGAGATAGAGAGAGCGAGAGAGAGGAAGAAAGTTATAGAAGAGAGAGAGACTTTTGACTTTTAACATCTCTTTTATTTACCAGAAAAAAGATTACAATTTCAAAATAAATAAAATAATTAAAAAAATAAGTTGGTTACATACATTTTATACATATGTAATGAAAAAGAGCACATATTGGGGGATTATATTATTTCTGGCCCATCTAGATTTTAATATCCATAATCAATTTGTAGAGAGCAAATTCTCTCTTTAACTGAGATTTTATGAAGACTTTGTAAATCAAGACTACATCTATTAAACCAGACAACTTGTACAGAACATTTAATAGAACATGGAGCTCTTTCTTCTGTTTGTATTTTTTTGGGAAGACCCCTGGAAGTCTGACATCACTCCTCCAGTAGATAAAAAAGTGGAACTAGCCTTAAACAATTAGAAAACACATGAAAAACTGTTTCAAGCTGTCCACAACGGGCAGCCGTCCCCTACCTGTGGATCACGACGTGCTCTGTGTCAGTTTGTGGCTATTACACCATGCACAATCCTCCACTGCAAGTCTCCTGACCTTCTCACAATAGAGGGTTTGTACAAGATCCTCCAGCTACCTCTGGTTGAAGAGCCTGATCCTGAAAGTACATAGAGTGCTTACTTCCCAATGACACTGAGACGCCCCAGTTGAGGTGTCACAAAGGACTGAAGGCCACCCTCTGTTTCTTGCCACATGTCATGTCATTTGTGGCTGAGACCTCCAGCTCTGGGAAGGAGATGTCTTCCTCTCTGTTCGGGGAAACTCTATGATCCTGTGGTAATCTCTCCAGCACTCGGGTCAGCAGTTTTTGAGCCACTCGGACAGATCTTATCCCAAGCTTTACAGCCAATGTCTCTGCAGATACCCATCCATCATCAGAGGCTAAATGCCAACAGGGTTCCCGCAGGGTCTTAAAAGGTCTTAAAAGCATTGAATTTATTAATTTGGAAATAATACCTTAAAAAGTCTTTAAAAAGTCTTGAATTTTGATGTCTGGGTCTTAAAAATTGTGCTGTATGTAACTTCTCCATATTGTAATTTTCCTCAAAGTTTCTTTGTCAACCACGATTATTTTGATTAAATGACGTAGTATAAAAGAGTGGCGGAACCAATAATTGAGAACGCAACGCAGCCCCGGGTCACCGTACAAAATACTGCGAACACATGATGCCTTCAGTAAAGGAAGATCACGTGCTACGACACCACAGCCATAGACTACAACACAACACAACAAGCAAAGGAGAAGCGCTAGAAATCAATGAAAATCTCAGCATTCCACAGGAAAGTTTGCCTGACACACGCAGTTATATTTTTGTTTTTGTTTTGATTTAAGTTTGTTTTTACGTTAGCTAGCTACCAATTTCATTCTGAGGTTATGGGGAAATGTAAATTTAATGAAGCGTGGTTGGATAAAAACTATTTTCGTCACTGGTTAAAACCAGTGGACAACAACGTTTTTGAGGCGTTTTGCACCATATGCAAAAAAAAGGATTCAGCTAGGTACAATGGGAATGAAGGCATTAGAGTCTCATGCCAAGTCGTCCAAGCTCATTAACGCTCTCAATGGACAAAAACAAACTCCTTCCATCAGGGTCTGGCTAGGGATGCGGACAGGCTGGCTGAGGAGGCTGAAAGGAAGGCAGGAAGCAAGATGGCCGACCTGATCTCCAGGTCCAACCTCTTGCGGAGAGGCCATAAGGAGAAGTTGACGGCACTGGCTGTCCTTGATAAAGACATTGCTGCCCTGAGTGAAGAGCTAAGGAGTTGACTGTGTTTCTTAATTTAATTTAATTTATTGTTGAGTTCTGATTTTCGATGTTTATTGTTCAGGGGTCTCTCAGTTCCCCATATTCCCAGTATGGAATAAGTAGCTAGCTCATGTTAAAAAACAACTTAACATTGTTCGGCAAACTTTCTTGTGGCCTACTGAAATGTTTTTATTTTTCACACTGCTTGGCTTATCTTTTACCCATTCCACATTTGAAAAATAAATGAACACAAGTTCAAGGATTTTGTTTTTCTTTGCTGGTAGGGACGTGAAATAGGTATTAATTTTTTATATAAATGGTCTTAAAAAGGTCTTAAAAAGACTTGACTTTAACTTGAAGAAACCTGTAGGAACCCTTTGCCAAACTTTAGTAATGTTTACAGCAACTACAGCATTTCTTAGTGCTACTGATTTATGAATGTCTACCTCCAGTGCAGCGATGAAAAACAGGGAGGGTGATTTGACTCTCAGGAGTAGTTCAGCAATGTCCATGATTTTAGCACTGACTTATAAAAAGGTGTCAGTCCTTTCAAGTCTAGTTTCTTACGATCCATCAGGAACAGTTGACGATCAAGTCCCATTCCTCCCGTTCTTCTCAGGAGGACACAGGCAACTCCAGACCAGCTTACATCTTCTCCATGGAGAAGTCTTTGAGCTGTCTGAAGTCTGAAAGCCGTGACTCGAGACAAAATGTTTAAAAAACGACTCCTTATGAGTGCACCGTTGACTTTTTCATCTAGAACTGATTTCAGGGAAAGGTTTTTTCAGTCCACAATTCCTGTAAGTTAGGAGAGTTCGTAGCAGTCAAGTTCTTTTCAATGGCAATTATTTCTTGCTCCAACTGTTCTACTGCCTTCTTTAAACATAAAGTAGAATGAGAAGCATGCTGCTTTAAGTTTTACTTCCCAACACTGAATTATGTCACAAAGTGGGATTTTTTTAGCTCTCCAAGTCTCACAGGACAATTTAAAAATCTCACCAATAATATTATCTTCCAACAGTGTCACATTGAGATGCCAGTAACAACTCTTATGAGATCCTGTGGTTATAGTACATTCAATTGTCATGTTTGTGATCAGAAAGTGATGTTGGAACAATGGTAGTATTTAAAACCCTGTTTTTTTTTGTTTTTTACATATTTCAAGATATTTAAAAACGGTCCAGTCTTTGATTACCCTAACCCTAACCCTTTAGTTGTAGGGGAGAAAAGCACTGCTACTCCTGCACTTAAGTATCTCCATCCACCCGCTCAGTATCTCCATCCACCTGCTCAGTATCTCCATCCACCCACTCAGTATCTCCATCCACCTGCTCAGTACATTTCCCTTCCCCTTTATCCTCAGTGAGATGATCAGTGTTAATTACTTTATCTTGGGAAGTAGACGAGTGCGGATCATTATTCACGTCTTTATGACCGAGATCTCCACGTACAAAGCACCAGAGATTCTCAGTACTGGTGTAAACCATAAGGAATTATCTTCTTGGAAAACACTAAAGGATATTTCTAAGGTGCGGTCTGGTGAGTTCAGGAACATGTAAACTTGGTGTCTAAAAGAAAGCACATGTTTTAGAGCTCCGTTTTTACATTGTGATTTTTCTGAATCTCTTTCATTCTTTAGTGATGGCTTTGTTTGTCACAAAAGGCAGAACATTATAGACAGTGATTTTTGTCACCAGAGTGGACAGAGGGGTAAAAGTCACATAAGCTTCTCTTACCCATATTCCGTCCACTGCTAACTGATTTACTAACGACTTTTTCTTTAGAAAAACAACAATGGCTTTGTTCATGCGTGAGGCAGACGGTACATTCTCAAGCCCCACATCATGACCTACAACCACAAGCAGCTCTTCCACAGTCACACCAATCTTTGAGACACACCTGCAGCCGTTACAGAGGGAGAGGGGGGGCAGCCACCACGCCGGTGTCTACACACACTCACAACACACACACTTACTTTAACAGACTTTAGCAAAGAAAAATTACTAAGTAAAGATAAGAAAAAAGCACTTTAATTGTCTCCGCTTAGTCGTGCAGATGCACCACGCTCTCACACAGAGAGAGAGAGAGAGAGAGAGACAGAGAGAGAGAAGAGAGAGAAAGAGCAGGCTGTGGGTTGTCACCTGGAAAATGCCCTTTCCTGCTGTTTATGTTTTAATAATAAAACCCAGGACCGGCTCTGCCACATTCCTGCTTTAGATGTGGATCAGATTCCAGCCCGTTGTACAGAGCTCCTGCCCAGAAACTAAACTGATGATTAAATAAAGACAAGCAGGTACACTGACTTTCTGTTGTAACTGGATTAGTGACATGTCTGAATCTTTGCTTACATTATAAATATCTGACTGAACACAGCTGTATATTGTAACTGCTGGACGCTCTGACACTTAAACTTTCAGTTAAATTTCATTTTGGTGCAAGAAAGTGGAGTCAGTAAGATGACACACCTTTAGGTGGCCTGCTGCTGCGGTGACGGAAAATAGTCAGCACCAAAAGGAGGCACACACTCCCTGATATCTGACCTGTGTAATGATGCTGACCAGTGAACAGATGATCTGTTCTTACAAACTTCACATCAGTTCCACATACATGCTTCAGCAAACAGCATAGTGTGTGTGTGTGTGTGTGTGTGTGTGTGTGTGTATGCGTGTGTGTGTGTTGGAACAAATAAACTTTACATAAGAGAAGCAAATTAAAACCAATAGAAGTCCCCACAAGTACAGTGTGTATGTGTATGCGCGTGTGTGTGTGTGTGTGTGTGTATGTGTATGCGTGTGTGTGTGTATGTGTATGCGTGTGTGTGTGTGTGTTTGTTTTTATGTGTGTGTGTGTGTGTCTCCTCTTTAGGCTCCAACTAGTTTCTGTAATGCTTTTATATCTCACAGAGATAGCAATACCATCCAGTCTTGACCTCAGGACATTTATCTCAGTCCATGAGGAAAGCATTAGTGTTATTATTAATGATGTCAGAGGAAGGAGCTGAAAAGGCAGTTAGATAAACTTGGATTCATGCCAAAGTAGTTTTTATATGCTTTAATATTTTTATTACTTTAATAAAGATGATGTCACTTTGTTATACCCGGAGATTCAGCACTGTGTCTCTGTTTGGAACAAATTTAGTCAGATTCTCTCTAATAAATAATAAAACTGATACCTAATAAAAGATACTTGGAGGTGACGATGGTGATTAAAAACTCCCTGAGACGATATGAGGAAGAAACCTTGAGAGGAACCAGACACAGAAGTGAACCTCATCCTCATTTGTTGACACGAGAGTGTGAGATTGAAAATCATAATAAAGAGTTTTTCTTCTACTTTGGTCTTTTCCCATTAGGGTTCACAGTGAATCATCTGTTCCCACCTAACTCTATCCTCATCATCCTCGACTCTCACACCAGTTACCTTCATGTCCTCATTTAACACATCCATATATCTCCTCTTTGTCCTTCCTCTTGACCTCTTACCTGCAGCTCCATCTCCAACATCCTTCTACCAATATAACCATCTCCCTCCTCTGTACATGTCCAAACCATCTCAATCTAGTCTCTCTGTCCTTGTCCCCAAAACAGCCAACCTGAGCTGTCCCTCTGATGTCCTTGTTTCTAATCCTGTCCATCCTCGTCACTCTTAAAGAGAACCTCAACATTCTCATCTCTGCTACCTCCATCTCTGCCTCATGTCTTTTCCTCACTGCTACAGTCTCTTTACACCTGGTCACTTCATGTGTTTTCTGTGACCGATATCTACCCGATGGTAAAAAGACCAGGTCTAAATGACCTCAGAAACGTTTCAGAGACGGATATAAATCCGATGGTACAAACCCCTTCAGGAGGTGGTCTGGGACGCATTTCAGATGAAACTGGACAGGTGTAAATTAATGTGGTTGTTCAAGCCACATACGTCAGCGCTAAACTCCTCCCAAACGGAAGTACGTCACTCGCAGGTGATCTTTCACCCAGGCGTCTCATCGGGTCTTAAAATGCTCTGCTGCCGCCAGCGAAAATGCAGCAAACAGTAAATGCTGTTTTTTGTAGCATAAACGTCGTAATGAGTTTTTTATGTCTTCTTTTTGATCGCGTTCTGAAAACCACATACCCCAAAGCGTGTTCCATTTCAATTACCCCCGAAATGAGGTCAAATATATCTGCATTTTGGGTGGGAGAAGCTGTTCTCACTACTGTCTTCTACACCTTTCCTTTCATTCTTCCTGACACTCTTCTGTTACACAACCTGTCACCTGACACTTTTCTCCACCCACTCCCACCCACCCACTTTGGTACACTCACTCCTACCACCACTTTGCAGTCACTAATCTCTCTCATATTTCCTTGTCTATATAGAATATAGTCTACCTGCGTACTCCTACGTCCACTCTTATATGTAACTCTATGTTCCTCTCTTCAGGAAAAAGTGTTAACTACATCCATTTCTATCTGCTTAGTAAAATCCACCACCATCGTTGGGCCTCAACCAATCCGGTGTGGAATTCACACTGACGACTCACAAGTTTAAATTTCCCACATTATGAATCATTATAAACACTGTGTGATTATAAATCATTATAAACACTGAGAGTGGGATTATAAATCATTATAAACACTGAGAGTTGGATTATAAATCATTATAAACACAGAGTGGGATTATAAATCATTATAAACACTGAGAGTGGGATTATAAATCATTATAAACACTGAGAGTGGGATTAAAAATCATTATAAACACTGAGAGTGGGATTATATATCATTATAAACACAGAGTGGGATTATAAATCATTATAAACACTGTCAGTGGGATTATAACAGAGATGGGGGACTCGAGTCATATGACTTGACTCGAGTCAGACTTAAGTCGCAAATTTGAGACTTGAGACTTGCTTGACAAATATTAAAAAAAGACTCGACTTGACCTTGACTTGACATTCAAGACTTGAGACTTACTTGTGACTCGAGTTAAAAGACTCGAAATAACTTGTTATATTTTTTTTTTAATCTGTTTTTGAACGCACACAAGAGCGTAATCTAACCACGTGACGCAGCAGGCAAACAGAGAGAGAGCGCGAACTAACTAATAAACTTTAACAGTCGTGACGAAACATGGAAGGCGCTACACCAAAAATTATTTCGGGTACCGGGATTTTGGGGATCCAGTCCCCTTACTCGGTTTAAATACTATTTGGACATTTGTGATGGACAGGACTCCCTGCAGTTTTGGGCTGTGAACAGACACCCTCCCCTCTTTGTTCAAGGTAGCAGTAAGAGTTATGGCCATCCCTGCATCATGTGCACCTGCTGAACGTGTATCGCTCAATTGAGTGACAAAGTTCTATCAAATAAAATTTTTTGTACGTGTAATGTGTAAATGTTTGGTCACTGTTTATGTGGAAATGTCAGCTGTTTTGCAATAGCACTTATAATTGGACTTCAGTGTTAGGCTTTGTGTGAAAAGGGTATGGATCGTTTATGGGGATGCACACACACACACACACACACACATATATATATAAAACCCAAATATAACAAGTGCATCAAGTGGGTAAATATCAGTGGACTATTTTATGTTGTTACTGACCCATTTGGGGACTGTAGGTAAATGAAACCCCACATTTTAGACAAACGGGGGCGCTAGTGAGCCACTTAAGAGACACACCTTTGTCTGACCTTTTTGTCCACACTTAACAGCCGACAAATGTGATGTATGTGTCAAATTTCAAGTTAATCTAAGCACGCCAAAAGACTTAAATATGCCTGAAAAAGAAAGTAAAGTTTGACACGTTACCATGAGAACAGTGTTTGAGATATCAAAAATCCGTTCGCAATTTCGCATCTGCAATATCTCTGCACCATGTTGGCCAAGTCTGGTCTCAATTGCATGAATCCCCTAGGAGGAGTATTTAAAAGTTTACTGCATGAAGCTGACAAAAAATCCACCTTTGTGACTGACACACTTCCTGGGGCCTGTTGGTGGCGCTATACCTGGGACTCACAATAAGCACATAGATGCGATCGGAATCCTTGGCCGAACATACACACCGCGTGTCATCACAATAAGACATTTTTTGCTTTAGATATTAGACACTTTCTGTTTCTCTGAATTCGCCATAATTTTGTCGCCTCGCCATGGCAGCACCGTTCGAGATATCGAAACTCACTTCGCAATTTAGCAAGTGCAATGTCTCGGCATCATGTTCACCACTTTTGGTGTCAATCGCATGAATCCTCTAGGAGGAGTATTTAAAAGTTCATTGCATGCAACTGTGAAAAAATCCACCTTTGTGACTGACACACTTCCTGGGGCCTGTTGGTGGCGCTATACCCGGGACTCACAATAAGCACATCGATGCGATCGGAATCCTTGGCCGAACATACACACCGCGTGTCATCACAATAAGACATTTTTTGCTTTAGATATTAGACACTTTCTGTTTCTCTGAATTCGCCATAACTTTGTCGCCTCGCCATGGCAGCACCGTTCGAGATATCAAAAATCCCTTCGCAATTTAGCAAGTGCAATGTCTTGGCATCATGTTCACCACTTTTGGTGTCAATCGCATGAATTCCCTAGGAGGAGTATTTAAAAGTTCACCACATGCAACTGTTGTGACTGACACACTTCCTGGCGCCTGTTGGTGGCGCTATGTCCGAGATTCACAATAAGCACATCGATGCGATCGGAATCCTTGGCCGAACATACACACCGCGTGTCATCCCAATAAGACATTTTTTGCTTTAGATATTAGACACTTCCTGTTTCTCTGAATTCGCCATAACTTTGTCGCCTCGCCATGGCAGCACCGTTCGAGATATCAAAAATCCCTTCGCAATTTAGCAAGTGCAATGTCTTGGCATCATGTTCACAACGTTTGATGTCAATCGCATGAATTCCCTAGGAGGAGTATTTAAAAGTTCACCGCATGCACTTATAAAACAATCCAAAATGGCCGACTTCCTGTTGGGCGGAGCTCATAGTTTAGAGCGCGAAAGTTGTTCGGGTCGATGAGATCTATATGCGTACCAACTCTCGTACATGTGCGTACATAATTGCCCGATCTGTGCACCAATGTTTGTTTTTGCATTACAGGGGGCGCTACAGAACCCCCTGCCACGCCCGTATTCCAACCTTTGTCCAATCCTAGTGTCGCGCGACTCTGACGTGTGTGCCAAATTTCAAGAGTTTTCGAGCATGTTAAGGGACCCCAATTGGCCAATGTGTGGGAAAAAAAAAAAAAAAAAAAAAAAAAAAAAAATATAGCTGCAAGCAGCGATGACGGGCCTTCGCACATTTGTTCATCGCTATACGCTGCCTTCCAGAAAACAATGCACGGTGGGCAAGTGCATCAAGTGGGTAAATATCAGTGGACTATTTTATGTTGTTACTGACCCATTTGGGGACTGTAGGTAAATGAAGCCCCACATTATAGAGAAATGGGGGCGCTAGTGAGCCACTTAAGAGACACACCTTTGTCTGACCTTTTTGTCCACACTTAACAGCCGACAAATGTGATGTATGTGTCAAATTTCAAGTTAATACAAGCACGCCAAAAGCCTTAAATATGCCTGAAATAAAAGTAAATTTTGACACGATGCCATGGCAACAGTGTTTGAGATATCAAAAATCCGTTCGCAATTTCGCATCTGCAATATCTCTGCGTCATGGTGGCCAAGTCTGGTCTCAATTGCATGAATCCCCTAGGAGGAGTATTTAAAAGTTTACCGCATGAAGCTGACAAAAAATCCACCTTTGTGACTGACACACTTCCTGGGGCCTGTTGGTGGCGCTATACCTGGGACTCACAATAAGCACATAGATGCGATCGGAATCCTTGGCCGAACATACACACCGCGTGTCATCACAATAAGACATTTTTTGCTTTAGATATTAGACGCTTTCTGTTTCTCTGAATTCGCCATAACTTTGTCGCCTCGCCATGGCAGCACCGTTCGAGATATCAAAAATCCCTTCGCAATTTAGCAAGTGCAATGTCTCGGCATCATGTTCACCACGTTTGATGTCAATCGCATGAATTCCCTAGGAGGAGTATATAAAAGTCCATTGCATGCAACTGTGAAAAAATCCACCTTTGTGACTGACACACTTCCTGGTGCCTGTTGGTGGCGCTATGTCCGAGATTCACAACAGGCATATCGATGCGATCGGAATCCTTGGCCGAACATAAACACCGCGTGTCATCCCAATAAGACATTTTTTGCTTTAGATATTAGACACTTTCTGTTTCTCTGAATTCGCCATAACTTTGTCGCCTCGCCATGGCAGCACCGTTCGAGATATCAAAAATCCCTTCGCAATTTAGCAAGTGCAATGTCTTGGCATCATGTTCACCACTTTTGGTGTCAATCGCATGAATTCCCTAGGAGGAGTATTTAAAAGTTCACCACATGCAACTGTTGTGACTGACACACTTCCTGGCGCCTGTTGGTGGCGCTATGTCCGAGATTCACAATAAGCACATCGATGCGATCGGAATCCTTGGCCGAACATACACACCGCGTGTCATCCCAATAAGACATTTTTTGCTTTAGATATTAGACACTTCCTGTTTCTCTGAATTCGCCATAACTTTGTCGCCTCGCCATGGCAGCACCGTTCGAGATATCAAAAATCCCTTCACAATTTAGCAAGTGCAATGTCTCGGCATCATGTTCACAACGTTTGATGTCAATCGCATGAATTCCCTAGGAGGAGTATTTAAAAGTTCACCGCATGCACTTATAAAACAATCCAAAATGGCCGACTTCCTGTTGGGCGGAGCTCATAGTTTAGAGCGCGAAAGTTGTTCGGGTCGATGAGATCTATATGCGTACCAACTCTCGTACATGTGCGTACATAATTGCCCGATCTGTGCACCAATGTTTGTTTTTGCATTACAGGGGGCGCTACAGAGCCCCCCTGCCACGCCCGTATTCCAACCTTTGTCCAATCCTAGTGTCGCGCGACTCTGACGTGTGTGCCAAATTTCAAGAGTTTTCGAGCATGTTAAGGGACCCCAATTGGCCAATGTGTGGGAAAAAAAAAAAAAAAAAAAAAAAAAAAAAAAAAATAATACTCCCGAGGAAAAACAATAGGGCTTCGCACCATTCGGTGCTCAGGCCCTAAATATAAAAATAAAAAACTTCAGAGTTGCAAGCACAGCCATATTCTTGTCTCACATGCACACGCACACACATTCGATTTAAAGGGACAGTTCACACAAAAATGAAAATTCTGTCATCATTTTCTCACCCTCATGATGTTACAAACCTGTATAAATGTCTTTGTTTAGATGAACATGGAGGAAGATATTTTAAGGAATGTTTGTAACCAAACCATTCATGAGCCACATTCACTTCTATAGTATTTTTTCCCACTATAGAAGTGAATGGGGCTCATGAAGGGTTTGGTTATAAACATTCCTCAAAATATCTACATGTGTGTTCATCAAAACAAAGACATTTATACAGGTTTGTAACATCATAAGGGTGAGAAAAAGATGACAGAATTTTCATTCATTCATTTCATTTTTAGGTGAACTGTCCCTTTAATTAATAAATTACACTCACTCCAATCATCTCTCTCTCTCTCTCTCTCTCTCTCTCTCTCTCTCTCTCTCTCTCTCTCTCTCTCTCTCTCTCCCCCCCCCACTAGTTAATTCACTTCAAGGTTTGTTCAATAATTTATGTTTTTTGGTTGACGTGATTGATTGTTGTTGTTATTCTGTTGTTAAAAACGAAGGATCTAATTTAAGGATATGTTCATGTCCCACTAAAAGGGAATGTCTGTTCCATGGTCTTCTGCCATGTTTGAGGCATATTGAAACTTTTCATGCTTTTATGTTGGCCTTATTTCAGTTACATTTACATCTTATTCTTTGTAGTTTTGATTTTTATTCATTTTTAGATTTTTATTGTATTCACAACTCTTGCAACTTTTTTGTTGCAAATAAAACTCTCAGAGTTTTAAATACTGTAAATACCATAAATACTGTAGATTTAACTTTAATATATACATTTAGTTAAATTATCAGACATCTGTATGACTTGCCAGTGACTTGCTTGACTCAAGCTATGACTTGACTTGAATTGCTTGACATAAAGCAGTGACTTGACTTGACACTCACAAAAATTGACTCGGACTTGCTTGAGACTTGAAGGTTAAGACTTGAGACTTACTTGTGACTTGCACATGTGTGATTTACTCCCACCTCTGTGAGTGGGATTATATCATTATAAACACTGAGAGTGGGATTATAAATCATTATAAACACTGAGAGTGGGATTATAAATCATTATAAACACTGAGAGTGGGATTATAAATCATTATAAACACTGAGAGTGGGATTATAAATCATTATAAACACTGAGAGTGGGATTATAAATCATTATAAACACTGAGAGTGGGATTATAAATCATTCCTCTGGTCTAAAAGTGCAGTTGTGTAAGCAGAAGCTTCATTTTAGCTCAAACATGAAGTCTATCTACGATGTTTATCTCCATGGTCTCTCAGTGGGTACAAGTAGCAATGTCAAGCTAAATTTAAGGATTTTGATGAGTATTGTGAGATGTAGGGATCTGCTGAAACACAAGCCTTTTCACACACACACACACACACACACCCACTCACTCACTCATTTTCTACCGCTCAATGATCAACCTACCATACATGTCTTTGGACCGGGGGAGGAAACCGGAGTACCCGGAGGAAACCCCCGAGGCACGGGGAGAACATGCAAACTCCACACACAAGGTGGAGGCGGGAATCGAACCCCCAACCCTGGAGGTGTGAGGCGAACGTGCTAACCACTAAGCCACCGTGCCCCCCCCACCCCCCACCTTAACAATACAACCTTAATAACTCACAGTGATGCTACTGCAGAAACCATTTCCATCTCTCTGAATTATAATCCCAGCTGGATTACAGAGTGAAGGAAACACACAGTGCTTACAGTGAGAAAGAGGAACGCTGATGGGGTGTGTTTATTTTTGGGCTGTGGGGAAATTCAAAGTGTGAGGACATTTTTGGGGGGGTTTTGTATGTATATAATATAATAGTTATATATAAATCACCTTTTCTGACCAAGAGCTTTGTGTAATGAGTCTGTCTGTGTTTCTGTCCTGTTTCTGTCTGCTGTCTTTCCCGGTTGTTAATTGTTTACTCCGCCCACTCTTTGGTTTCCATGGACATTAATTGTACTCCTTCTCTCCTTCAGGTGTGTTGTCTTTGTCTCTAATTAGTTCCGCTTTGTCATTGGTTCCTGTCAGCTATATATACTCTGTTTGTTCACTTCCCTTCCCTCTGTTTGTTCACAGCAGTTCTTTTAGTTTTGGTCCTCTAACACCTCAGTTTGCTCCTACCGTGCGTAACCTGGGTGTTCTCTTTGACAAGAGTATGCACTTCGATAAGCAGATCAGTGCAGTAGTGAAGGCGAGCTTTTACCAGCTAAGACTACTCAGCAAAGTAAAATCATTTTTGTCTCAAGCGGACATTGAAAAAGCTATACATGCCTTCATCAGTTCTAGGATTGACTACTGTAATGCTCTCTACACTGGACTTAACCAATCACTTCTCAATCGGCTTCAAATGGTACAAAACGCGGCAGCACGTCTTCTCTCCAACACCTCCAAACGCTCACACATCACCCCTGTCCTCCACTCGCTTCACTGGCTTCCGGTGCGGTTTAGGGTGGAGTATAAGATCCTTCTTTTTGTGTTTAAGGCCATCAATGGTCTTGCCCCAGCCTACCTCGCCGAATTAATAAAAGTCTACAAACCAGCCAGAACTCTCCGCTCCTCTGGACATACCTCTCTGTTCATTCCCAAATACAAATATGAGAAGTTTGGAGGCCGGTCATTTGCCATCATGGGTCCAAAGCTGTGGAATGCACTTCCAGCACACTTACGATCCATTACTGTGCTGAGTGTTTTTAAATCGCAGTTGAAAACTCATTTATTCAAACAAGCTTTTAACATGTAGACCCTGTTTCAACTGCTATTTTATGTTCTTTGTGTTCTTATTGATTTTTATTGTTTTTATTGCTGTTTCTCTGGAAAGCACCTTGTGCTCCTTTTGGCTGTTGTAAGGTGCTCTATAAATAAAAGTTGATTGATTGATTGATTGATTCCATGGTGTTGGTTGTTGTTGTAAGTTGGTGTTAATGTTCCTGTCTCCTGTGTGCTCTGTGTTCTGCTCTGTTTGTTTGCCTGTTTCTTGTCTTGGTTTAGTAAAAGTCTAAAACTGCATTTGGATCCTCATTCGCCTTTGTCCAACATCGTGAGAGAGAGGCCCGGGGGAACCGGCTGATCGCCAAGCTGGCGGACACCCCGATGGTGCCGGTTCGGGCGGCCGGCATCCCTACGGCACCGGCTGGAGCCACATGGGTGCCAAACCGGAAAGCTCGGGCGAGGCCCGGGGGAACCGGCTGATCGCCAAGCTGGCGGACACCCCGATGGTGCCGGTTCAGGCGGCCGGCATCCCTACGGCACCGGCTGGAGCACCTAAGGCACCCGAAGCGCCCGAACCTGCCGAAGCACCCGAACCTGCCGAAGCAGCCGAACCCGCTGAGACACTGGATCCGACCGGGTCGACAGAACCAGCCGGGCCTACCAGGTCGACAGAACCAGCCGAACAGACCAGGTCGATGGGACCGACCGGGTCAACCGAGCCAGCCGGACCGACCGGGTCAACGGAACCGACCGGGTCAACAGAACCAGCCGGGTCAACCAGGTCGAAAAAACCAGCCAAACCGACCGGGTCGATGGGTCCGACCGGGTCAACAGAACCAGCCGGGCCTACCAGGTTGACAGAACCAGCTGAACCGACCGGGTCGACGGAACCAGAGAGTATGGTTGCGCCCAAGCCCCGTAGACTCTCTGTCCTGTCTGAAGGGCTTGATACCGAATGGCTCTGCCTATCTGCTCTATCAGTCCCCAGTTTTGTCTCCCTGTCTCTGTCAGTCTCTCCCTCTCCTGTCCATCCTTATAGGTTCAAAGCGCCTCCAGCACCACCCTGGCCGCCAACTCTGCTCTGGTCGCTGGCTCTGCCTGCAGCACCACCCTGGTCTCCAGTCCTGCTCTGGTCGCTGGCTCTGCCTGCAGCACCACCCTGGTCTCCAGTCCCGCTCTGGTCGCTGGCTCTGCCGGCTCCGCCCTGGTCTCCTGCTCTGCCGGCTCCGCCCTGGCCTCCAGCTTCGCCAGCTCTGCCCTGCCCTCTGCCGCCACATGGACCTGGCCCGCCTTCCCGCCCCCTGTTCCGCCTCTGCTCCACCACCCTCCGGTTCTGCGTTGGAGTGTCTGGAATCCACTCCTGGGGGGGCTCTGTAATGAGTCTGTCTGTGTTTCTGTCCTGTTTCTGTCTGCTGTCTTTCCCGGTTGTTAATTGTTTGCTCCGCCCACTCTTTGGTTTCCATGGACATTAATTGTACTCCTTCTCTCCTTCAGGTGTGTTGTCTTTGTCTCTAATTAGTTCCGCTTTGTCATTGTTTGTTCACTTCCCTGGTGTTGGTCGTTGTAAGTTGGTGTTAATGTTCCCATCTCCTGTGTGCTCTGTATTCTGCTCTGTTTGTTTGCCTGTTTCTTGTCTTGGTTTAGTAAAAGTCTAAAACTGCATTTGGATCCTCATTCGCCTTTGTCCAACATCGTGAGACTTTGATTCAGAGTGTGTGTTTTGTGTGTTACACACTTCAGGTTGTGTTATCCTCATCTACATAATACGTAATAGGTGATGAGTGTTTCTGAACGTGCAGGACTAAAACTAAACAAGATGACAAAACACTGAAAAAAAGAAAAGGAACAAATTCATTAAACCAAATAAATTTTTTTTTTTTATTTTTTTTTTTTTAAGAACATTAAAACACATTTTGTATCCTGTTGCCGTGGGTAACCAGCTGACAGAAACAAACAGAGAGCGTTTTTACACTGAAACACTGATGGTGTGGGTGATGTCAGGGGCTCGTCTCTAAAAGCTGCGACTCATCATGCTAAGGTGTGTAAGAACCGGTCCTAGCAGGAGGAAGGAGAGAAAGAGGTGTGTGAGTGTGTTTATGCATAGGGCTTTCTGTTTAGACCCTTGTTAATTTTTTACCTGATATATTTCCTCATACTTGTGAGCTTCTAAAGGTTGTACTTTGACAGCTTCAGATGATATTGATAGCAATACATAAGAGTGCTGAGGTTGCACTGAGGTTTGGATGACAAAATATTAATTAGTCTCAGTGTTAGTGATGGTGTTAGTGTGAGTAAAGTTAGTGTGCATATGGATAGTGTTGGTGTTAGTGTGCATATGGATAGTGTTGGTGTTAGTGTGCATATGGATAGTGTTGGTGTTAGTGTGAGTAAAGTTAGTGTTAGTGTTGGTTAGTGTGAGTGTGGTTAGTGTTGGTGTTAGTGTGGGTGTGGTTAGGTACAGTAAAGTCTCCAGCAACATTAATGTTAGTGTCAGACATTTTGGAATGGTGTCCTTTTTATAACTAACACAAACACCAGTCTGAGGTTGGTGTTACTGTTAGTGTTGGTGTTAGTGTTAGTGTTTGGTGTTTGTTGTTTCTGGTTCCTGGTCATGTTGAGTGACATAAATATCACAGACTAGTTACAGTTATAGACTAGAGTTAGTTACTGCAGTTAGGGTTAACTTTAAGCTTTGTGTTAGTTATCTCTATTAAAACAGAAAGAAAATGTAACTGACAAAGAAAGTAAAAGAATTCTGTGTGTGTGTGTGTGTGTGTGTGTGTGTGTGAATGAGGAAGGTGACCAAACACACACACAATGTGAAAGGGCCTGAGAGCAACATAAAGAAATAATCAGGAGTTTAAGGTAAATATAATAATTTTTATATTGATGTAAACTTATGAGACTCCACAGAGAACACAGGATGTCGTGGCCACTGCAGTCTGTGCACACACACGCACACGCACAAACACACACACAGGCACAAACACACAGATACACACACAAACACACACACACAGACACAAACACAGACACAAACACACACAGACACAGACACACACACACACACGCCATTATTGTGGAAACAAGTGATTACACCCATCCAACCAGTCCACACCACACCTTCTCCTCCAGAGCCGTGGCCATGTGAATTAAATGAAAACAAAAGACAGTAAAGGAGGAGGAGCAGGTGGATGACAAGGAGTGGAGGAGGAGAGGAGAAAAAACAGCTTTATAAACCACCCAACATCTCTGTGAACTTGCTTTCAGTCACAATAGTTGACACAAACACACAGAATTTCACACACACACACACACACACACACACACACATATATACACGACTTGTAGGATTATGGCTTCTGCAGTGACCAATAATGGACTTCCCAGTGGGTGTAAGATTTTCACCACAATTCCTGACATCTTCTTCATCCCTGAATTTGTAAGTAACATCTCTCTCTCTCACACACACACACACACACACCTCTATTACACACTATGCATGTAACAGGTGTATAAATTAGATGTAGATATGGGGATAAACAATAGATGTTATAAATATTAAACATTGTACACAAATGTATAAGAAATGTTCTTCTGTTCTTCTGAGACTGCTGGAGGTGAAGATCAAAGATATTTAATGTCCTGTTTCTGTGGAAACTTTCTGCACTTTGCTTTATTTTCACAACTTAAACTATTAGTCAAGTGCAGACAGACAGACAGACAGAGAGACTGACAGACAGACAGACATACAGACAGACAGACAGAGAGACAGACAGACAGGAAGACAGACAGGCAGACAGAGAGGCAGACAGACAGGCAGACAGAGAGACAGACAGACAGACAGACAGACAGAGAGACTGACAGACAGACAGACATACAGACAGACAGACAGAGAGACAGACAGACAGACAGACAGAGAGACAGACAGACAGGAAGACAGACAGGCAGACAGAGAGGCAGACAGACAGGCAGACAGAGAGACAGACAGACAGACAGACAGAGAGGCAGACAGACACAGACAGACAGACAGACAGACAGAAAGACAGACAGACAGGCAGACAGATAGACAGACAGAGAGGCAGACAGACAGACAGATTAAATTGTAACTATTTTTGTTGTTAGTTAAATGTTCAGTTTGTTCTCTGGCTGTTTGTGTAAGGTTGTAAATGTTAATTGCTTTATGTAACTTTTCTCCTTTAGTGTGTACAGTCACAGTGCAGTGACAAAGTGTGTTATTCAGAGTGTAAATAAATTCCCTGAACTGTCAGACATTATGTCACGTCTGATCTAACAGCCTGCTGCTCTGAATAGACCTGGTATGCATTAGACTACTGTCATGTTGTGCGTTTCTGACAGAAATTCATTAACACAAAGCTATTTGTGTGTGTGTACATAAAGCTGAACACTAAACGGAATATTTAAACACAACACAAAAGCTGGCGCCGATTCCGATGCTGCTGGAATTTCCAGTTCAGTAACTTCAAAGTGTTTCCTCAGGTTTATAACTGGACCAAACCTTCAGCTGTAGAGACTTTTAACTGGAACAATTCTGTGGAATTATAGTGAATTTTAACATGACAACGTGTGTGTTTTAGTGAATTATCTCTAAAATCTAATCCTGCAGCTTCTCTTAGAAGTTTTAATTATCCTGAATATTTTATGCAAACATCTCAAAACACTTTTCGATTTAAGATAAAATAATTATTATTTAAAATAAAAAATGTAAATGTAAATAATGTCCTTTCTACACCAGTTTATAATTGTGTAACCGAGAGCTCCTGATGAACTAATGGGTCATCGCAAACTCTGAGTTCAGCACAGACCCAACACTAATTCCTTTCTGTCAAAGTCTTGTACACACACACACACACACACCTCTTTCTCTCCTTCCTTCTGCTAGGACCGGTTCTTACACACCTTAGCATGATGAGTTGCAGCTTTTAGAGACGAGCCCCTGACATCACACACACCAATGATCAGCTGACTGACACAACATTGAGTTAAATGAGTTGTAGGGAGTAATAAAGTACTTTATTGTTCAAATTAACTCACAGAGGGAGGAGAAATATTCAGTACATTTAATACAGAAATTAGACATGATGATCTCCTTCTTCCACTCTGTGAGAACCTCAGTGGAGTCCAGGCTTCACAGGTTCCTCATTATTGGCCAGGTTCTTCAGCCTGATCAGGTTCTTCTTTATGATTATTGTTGATGTGCACACCTGCATTAACTGAAGCTCAGGGTGTGGAACATGTTCTCAGACTGATCTTAGGAACGTCTAAGAGCTCTCCAGCTCCAGGGCTGTTTAAATGGTTCTCCTGAAGATGTTCTCACTGTGTTCTCTCTTGGCTGTGATTTCACTCATTATTAATGTATATGCTACAATTAAAGCTTCAGGATCTGCAGCATCATCTGCACACACATTGCTCAACCTGCAACATATTTCTCGAGCAGTTAGGAAAGGTATTTGATAAAGGTGTGCTAATGTATTTGAGTATAAAGCGACTTTATTAAATATCAGTGAGTGATTTGTGATTGCAGTGTTTACACAGTTACAGCGGCATCAATGTTGCGCCAATTTGTTTCTTTCATCTGACGTTAAAACAAACCTCCACAGGCTGAAACTCATTATTTGTTTAAGGTGGAGTCTTCAGCATGTGCTGACATGGTGTTCGTGATGATGCAACTTCTGTACAATTCCACATTAGCATAAGAATAAGATCGAAAATCAGAAATCTAAATAAGATCTATGTAAAATTTCACAATTTTAAGCAATTTCTAAATATTTTGTGGACATTTATTTCTCAGCACCAGTTTTACGAGTAGACTTATGTGTTAATGTCAGTAAATTAATTCTAAAACAGATTTTTTAGTGGTTAGTTTTTTAATTAGAGAAAAACCGAAAAACAAACGACAAACATGCAGCGGTTTGAATTATTTTCCACATTCCTCTGGATGTCGTGTTTAAATCTGTGTAGTGTGAAGATTCCCTCACACACTGGAGGTTTTCCTCTCTGACTGTTTCCAGTTGGATGTGATGTGTTTGATGAACTGCTTACAGATTTTTGGAGGTCTGACATGGTGTCTTGTGGCTTCCACTCGAGTGGATCCTCCGAATCCTCTGGGGTGGGTGATGTTTGTCTCCATCTTCTGCTTCATCTTCACCACACTGTGGTTCATCATCTTCCTCTCAGGAGCAAACCAGAGCAGTGTGTGGCCCGGCCTGGTGATTACACACACACACACACACACACACACACACACACACACTGTTAGTCAGTAAGATTCGGGCTGAACAAGACTTTATTTTCTTTCTATTGACATAATCACTCGTTACAATTCTGTTTATCAATTAAATTCTTATTTTATTAAATTGAAAAGACCAACAGAAATGATGTTAAATTCCATTAGCATTAGACTAAATAAATTCAATTGAAATATTTTTATTTCAATCAATTCAAACTGAAAGTTAACAGAAAATCAGAATAAAAAACCTCTGCAGCAGTTATTATATAAATATATCCTAAAAGTTTAAAATCAACGTAGATTTTCTGTCGTTCTGCAGGACGTGGGGTATCATTTCATCGCAGTTCTTTTCTACCTGAGCTCATCTGTAGCTCTTGCCTACGTCACACTCTACTACAAGTATTTGCTGACAAATGAAGGGTCCATTTCAACAATTTTGACGGTAAGAAATACACTGTGTACTTTACACACACACACACACACACACACACAGTATGCTACACTATATATTTCTTTCCAGCAATAACAGGAGCAAAATGTAAACATTTTATTTTTACTTTCTTCATATGTCACACTCAACTAAAAGGATCAATATTTGAAGACTTATAGAGAGGACATCGCTGCTGTGGTAAGAAAAACAGATTTATTCTTATACATCCGTCTATTTTATCATATATTATATCATGCAATAACAGGAACAGAATGTTAAGATTTTTATTTACTTTCCTTTTAAAATATACAACACAGAACAGCAAATAAACAAATAAATCAATTTCCTATCTTCATTCTTTACTCTGACTGTGTGTGTGTGTGTGTGTGTGTGTGTGTGTGTGTGTGTGTATGTGTTCAGGTGATGTCTTTCATAACCACTCTGCTCTACTTCATCCATGCTATCTTCTCTACGCTCCGGTGGAAATCCTCCTGAAGAGCAAAAAGAGAAACATTTAAAGAACAAAACAAGGCAACCATCTTCACCTCAAAACCTAAAACCTGAACTAAACCTGACCTGAAAAAGTTACACACACAATAAAGTGCCCACTAGGGGCAGCATTTACAACTGACTGTTTAGTTTTGTGCTAATGAGCAGAAGGTTGAGCATCAAATCACAGAGTTTCCAGAATACCGCTTATTAATTTTTCAGAATTATTCCCTGACCTTTCACCTTCAGCCTCAGATTAAAGATGAGATTATAGAAAGAAAATCTTAACCTTAAATAAAGTTTTATAAACACACAAAGTTATAAAGTAAAAAATTGATCAGATTTTTTTTTTTTTTTTTTTTTTACAGATTTCTGTTTAACTAGAAATTTATTTCTGGTATTGTTGTTAAAACGTTTCAAACCTATTAAAGAACAATGTGACGGCCGACTGAGTCACGACCACGGCACATACTTATATATTCGTATACGGATCTACATGTACATCTTATTCGTAATTACTCTTCAGTTATTTAGAGTGAAAGGGAGAGAAACACAGTGCTGTGTACATTCCCCTGTACACGCCCACGCTGCCACGCCCACTTTAAAGGAGTGTTAGGGTTTTCTCACTTCCGCATCAACATCCGCATGGGAAAGAAATGAATAAAAAAAATCACAACTTTCCAAACAAAAACAAAATAAAGGTTGTCTAAAAACAAACAAAATAAAAGACAACAGATTTCTGTATTTCTGCTCCATCTGAATTTTACACCAAGAAATGTTTATGATTTATTACCAGATTATTTTCTTGAAAAATGTTTCAAATGTTAATGTTTTTATGCAATAATCAGAAATAAACTGTTTAACAAACCACACAGCCCACTGCATTCAATATACACACGATTCACAACAAAAACAACAATAATGATTTATCTGAGTTTTGGGGCCTTTACCCTGATGATCATGTCACATCATCTTCAGAACATTTACAGAAGATCATCTGATGAAAGCTGAGATTCAGCTGTAAAACGTTATTTTCATCTAATAAAAGTTAAATGTTAAGATCTGATTTCTGACAGAGAATCTGATAGAATCACTTTCCTTCTCACTAATTTAGGTGTTTATATGTTCGTGTCAATCAGGATGCACCTGAGACAATATTCTATCCATTATTATTCACTATGACAATTATTATGTGTTAATATTGTAAAGTTGTGTACTGTGAATACCACAGGGGGGGACAATACACTGGGTCAGGGAGGGGACAATACCTCAGGGAGGGGACAATACCTCAGGGAGGGGACAATACCTGAGGGAGTGGACAATACACTGGGTCAGGGAGGGGATAATACCTCAGGGAGGGGACAATACACTGGGTCAGGGAGGGGACAATACCTCAGGGAGAGGACAATACCTCAGGGAGGGGACAATACACTGGTTTACGGAGGGGACAAACATTGGGTCATCAAGGAGGCAATACACTGGGTCAGGGAGGGGACAATACAATGGACAGGGAGGGGACAATACACTGGGTCAGGGAGGGGACAATACCTCAGGTCGGGGAGGGGACAAAACACTGTGTCAGGGAGGGGACAATACACTGGGTCAGGGAGGGGACAATACACTGGGACAGGGAGGGGACAATACACTGGGTCAGGGAGGGGAAATACCTCAGGGAGGGGACAATAGACTGGGTCAGGTAGGAGACAATACACTGGGCCAGGGAGGGGACAGTACACTGAGTCAGGGAGGGCACAATACCTCAGGGAGGGGACAAAACACTGGGTCAGGGAGGGACCAATATACTGGGTCAGGGAGGGGACAATACACTGGGTCAGGGAGGGGACAATACACTGGGACAGGGAGGGGACAATACACTGGGTCAGGGAGGGGACAATACACTGGTTTAGGGAGGGGACAAACATTGGGTCAGGGAGGAGGCAATACACTGGGTGAGGGAGGGGACAATACACTGGGTGAGGGAGGGGACAATACCGCAGGCCGGGGAGAGGACAAAACACTGGGTCAGGGATGGAACACTACACTGGGTCAGGGAGGGGACAATACACTGGGCCAGGGAGGGGACAATACCCTGGGTCAGGGAGGGGACAAAACACTGGGTCAGGGAGGGGACAATATACTGGGTCAGGGAGGGGCCAATACACTGGGTCAGGGAGGGGACAATACACTGGGTCAGGGAGGGGAAATACCTCAGGGAGGGGACAAAACACTGGGTCAGGGAGGGGCCAATATACTGGGTCAGGGAGGGGACAATACACTGAGTCAGGGAGGGGACAATACACTGGGTCAGGGAGGGGACGATACACTGGGACAGGGAGGGGACAATACACTGGGTCAGGGAGGGGACAATACACTGGTTTAGGGAGGGGACAAACATTGGGTCAGGGAGGAGGCAATACACTGGGTGAGGGAGGGGACAATACACTGGGTGAGGGAGGGGACAATACCGCAGGCCGGGGAGAGGAAAAAACACTGGGTCAGGGATGGAACACTACACTGGGTCAGGGAGGGGACAATACACTGGGCCAGGGAGGGGACAATACCCTGGGTCAGGGAGGGGACAAAACACTGGGTCAGGGAGGGGACAATATACTGGGTCAGGGAGGGGCCAATACACTGGGTCAGGGAGGGGACAATACACTGGGTCAGGGAGGGGAAATACCTCAGGGAGGGGACAAAACACTGGGTCAGGGAGGGGCCAATATACTGGGTCAGGGAGGGGACAATACACTGGGTCAGGGAGGGGACAATACACTGGGTCAGGGAGGGGACGATACACTGGGACAGGGAGGGGACAATACACTGGGTCAGGGAGGGGACAATACACTGGTTTAGGGAGGGGACAAACATTGGGTCAGGGAGGAGGCAATACACTGGGTGAGGGAGGGGACAATACACTGGGTGAGGGAGGGGACAATACCTCAGGCCGGGGAGAGGACAAAACACTGGGTCAGGGATGGAACACTACACTGGGTCAGGGAGGGGACAATACACTGGGCCAGGGAGGGGACAATACACTGGGTCAGGGAGGGGACAATATACTGGGTCAGGGAGGGGCCAATACACTGGGTCAGGGAGGGGACAATACACTGGGTCAGGGAGGGGAAATACCTCAGGGAGGGGACAATAGACTGGGTCAGGTAGGAGACAATACACTGGGCCAGGGAGGTGACAGTACACTGAGTCAGGGAGGGCACAATACCTCAGGGAGGTGACAAAACACTGGGTCAGGGAGGGGCCAATATACTGGGTCAGGGAGGGGACAATACACTGGGTCAGGGAGGGGACAATACACTGGGTCAGGGAGGGGACAATACACTGGGACAGGGAGGGGACAATACACTGGGTCAGGGAGGGGACAATACACTGGTTTAGGGAGGGGACAAACATTGGGTCAGGGAGGAGGCAATACACTGGGTGAGGGAGGGGACAATACACTGGGTGAGGGATGGGACAATACCTCAGGCCGGGGAGAGGACAAAACACTGGGTCAGGGATGGAACACTACACTGGGTCAGGGAGGGGAAAATACACTAGGCCAGGGAGGGGACAATACACTGGGTCAGGGAGGGGACAAAACACTGGGTCAGGGAGGGGACAATATACTGGGTCAGGGAGGGGCCAGTACACTGGGTCAGGGAGGGGACAATACACTGGGTGAGGGAGGGGACAATACACTGGGTGAGGGAGGGGACAATACCTCAGGCCGGGGAGAGGACAAAACACTGGGTCAGGGATGGGACAATACACTGGGTCAGGGAGGGGACAATACACTGGGTCAGGGAGGGGACAATACACTGGGACAGGGAGGGGACAATACACTGGTTTAGGGAGGGGACAAACATTGGGTCAGGGAGGAGGCAATACACTGGGTGAGGGAGGGGACAATACACTGGGTGAGGGAGGGACAATACCTCAGGCCGGGGAGAGGACAAAACACTGGGTCAGGGATGGAACACT